>NW_027167654.1:0-300000 GCF_040954835.1 Lepisosteus oculatus | reverse complement strand
GAAAAATTCTACTGTACATATTATGTTTCTTATTATGGTATATATGTATAATATAGCGCGACCGCTTCACGAAGCTAGAAAGAAAGTTATCCGCCATTTTTATTTTACCTGCAATTGAATTTGCCATTAAAATCATTATTAATACCGCAGCTGCTAAATAACTTACCTAAAAGCGTTCAGATACAAAAGCACTTGAGCTGTAATGTTTGTATACTGTTGGCCCGATGACCTACTTCAAGAAGAATTGTTACATAGACCGCCAAGGACTGTCATCACACTTTACGTCATAAAGCGCTTTAAAACTTTAGACAAGTTCAACACCTCATATTTTGTACTGTTTATCATGGTAAAAGCAACTCAAAGCAATTCTAAAAATGATCGAAAGGTAAAAATACAAGCTTATACGAGCTGTCGTTTTAACATTTATAACATATATTTAAACAAAACATATGTAATCTATTTTAATAAAATAGAAAAGTGTTCTTAGTCTTCACTTAAAAGCTGTTAGAAGCTGCCTTTCTGACAAGAGAGTTCTGTGAGTTCCACAGTCTCAGTGCATTAAAGTCAAAACCAGTTGCTTTTTATTTCCTGTTTTACGACAGAGCAAGGAGGGTGTCCACAGACCACTGTGCACCTGCAGACTGATATGGGGGGTAAAAAGTCTAGAAGTTAGTAAATAAGATTTTAGCACATGTTCTAAAACACACCGGACACCTGTACAGTGATGCCAACACAGTGCTCTGAGCTCCTTCTTTGAGTTAAATCCTAGCATCTGCATTTTTTACAAGTTGTTGCTATGGCAGAGCATGACCAGAGCATAACAGAAACCACCCATTTTCTAACCGCTTCATCCAATTCAGGGTCAGGGGGTCAGGGGGTCGCGGGGCACGGGGGAGCCAGAGCCTCAGAAAGTAATAAGCAGGAGATACCTGGGACTGGATGGTAGTCCAATGCAGGGAAGACACAGACACTCACCAATTATCCCAGAAGCCAATTAACCTACCAGTAGTTCTTTGAACTGTGGGAGGAAGCCGGAGCACCCAAAGCAAACTCATGCAAACATGGGGAGAACATACAAGCTCCATACAGATAGCACCCCAGGTCCAGAAGTGTACCCAGGGCCTCAGCACGGTGAGCTAGCAATGCTAAACGCTGGGCTACTGTGCATGCTAATTTCTAGGCATCAGGTGATCAATCAGGTAGTGTTTCTCAGATAAAAGGACACCAGTTATTTAGTATGAGATTCAAATTGACCTCAGAACAAAATATAACTTATGTTATATAACTTATATAGAACTTACTACAGCATAACTGTCTTACTTGGCTCTTGTAGAAAATATTAACAGCATGCCTATTAAACATACAGTATCTAGCAATCAGCAATCAAAATAAAAACATTTCCAAACATGGAAACTGCCCAGTTAATGAAGCATTTCAAAGACATTAATCTATTCAATAATTACAGTTTTAAGTAGATAACAGATTTATATTCAGATTACGAAAGCATCATAACAACTGCTGCTTGTGTAAGGAATCCATGAATACCACTGTACATGAGAATTCCACACCTATTTGTAATCAATACACAAAATCCTATTGAATTTCAGGTACTTGTTTATTCAGCATTGCTTGACTCCGCGGACTCCTTGTTGTTTCAATATTCTAGCAATAGGACTAATCGCCAATACAGTGCCGTTGTAATCTATTCCTTCTGCCAGCAGAGGACGGTATTCGCACAGCCAGTTCAGGATAAGATACGGTCCTCGCAGTTCACAGTACAACTGGCCAAAGCCGTATTCGGAATATGCTCTCGATAACCTCGTTTAGTTTAAGTACGGCCATATTTCATATCAACCCACAGATGCATTGCATAAACACTAGAATTCTGGTTGTACTTAAATTGACCTTATACGTTTTGGATTATGTTTAACCTTCTTCAATTTCTTCAACCATATTTTGAGATGATTACGTTTACAGAAGCAAATATTATTCAGTGCTTTTTCTTCACTCCTTTAATCAAACCCACATTTCTATAAGGAGGGCCATTGTGAAACTCCCCAAAGTGAGCTGAATTAATCTTTCATTCTTCACACCTGCGAAGTCATTCCTTCATTGTGTAATATGAAGGCCTTTCATTATTCACGTATACTACAACATCTGAAAATAATGGGTCTTGAAATAGTTGAATGAAAGAAAATCCTGAATAACTCCTCCAAATGCGTGTTACACTTTCATCAAGTACACACACTTTGAATGTGATGAACTATAAAAAGTTATTTTAACCATACCCAATGGAGCTCAGGAGTGCGATTGCATACACAATCATGTTTTCAGTGTTTGGACATCAGCCGTACATCAGAACAATCATTTCACTAACACAGCTCCATGTTGAGTGACTTCCCTCCAAGAACACAAAGTCACTTTCCCTTAGCAATTATTGCATGGACTTTGATTATCTGCCTTCTGCATCAAGCCCTGTATTATATACGGTACAAAGCCAAGCTTTGGGATAGTGCTTTGTTTGGATCCTTGTCTTGATCCTTTTGGATCCCAGGCTGCTCATTTGCAAATGAGTTTTGACATTAATTATAGTGACTATAGCAATGAGCTGGCACTGTGGTTCACAGAGCTGGGGTCCTGGGTTCAATTCCTGGGGTGCAGTCTGGATGGAATTGTATGTTCTCCCTTCATTTGTGTGGATTTCTTCCAGGTGCTCCAGTTTCTTCCCACAGTCCAAAGACATACAGTACTAGTAGGTTAAGGTGGAACTACAGTCCCAATTTTGCAGACACAAAATTATTTAATTTCAGTCACAAAATAAAATCATTGACATTATAGAAAAACTTTACATACTCAAAATTGAGCACAAAATCATGAATTTTGTGAAAGGACTGTAAGTTACGCCATGTTGTAACAAATTCGCATTCAAGTTCCACACAAATTGCGATGTGATGCAGCCCTTCCTGCTCACTAATCACTGTAATGACTAATGCAATGTGATGTAGGAGAGAAAGGGTATAGGTTATGCAGCAAACATTTCACTGCAAAAAACGTTCCATTCCAAGGTTCTTTATGCAGAGTTAACAATGTAGTATTATTTATTGGCAAAAACGTAAAAAAGTTGAGAGTTATATTTCCATTGGATTAAACGAGATGTATTCACAAGCCTGCTCCTTTACAATGTCATAGGGCCACAACAGATTATAGGAAGTTTTGCTGCCTCGTTCTGAATCGCAGAACATGGTAATTCTTTAACCTTGAAATGTAGTCTATTTTGTGATGTAATGATGCAATGTCCCTTTACTGAGAGCCAGCAATCAACGGATGTGTCTGATCGTGAATGGTTTTCCCTGTTGTTTGTTGTATTACTTGGTGTTGCATTTTAAGCTGTGCATGAGGCCATGTAAGGCAAAGACACTGCGTTCCACTTTATCAGGTGCCTGGAGTGTAAGAGCTGCAGATAATATTGAGTCACATTAATCCCAACATATTTCAAATATTATGAAAATTAAATAAATTAAATCAAATAACTTTCATTAAAAAAATCAATCACTCTTTACCTTGCTTTTTCAGTTGTTTTTAAGGAAAATTGATGCCGAGAATGTGTGAATACTGCTTTTTGATGGTTCCAAGACCAATGTGACCTGTTCTATTGCCTGCTAATTGTACGTTCCAGGTTGAAAAATTATTTTTAGGAGGTCAAGGTGTATGAATGATAAGAGAAAAACTGAAATAACCACAGCTACGCAAACACCAGTCCACCAAAAAAAATCATTTAATTAAAATAAGGTAACATTTTTTTTTCATCATCATACGGATGAACTGTGCTAAATGTGTTTCTAAAAAGAAAAAGCAGGACATGAGTCGTGAGCCAAGATCATGACTCTTTTGCTCTTCTTCACATCAATTTTCATCTGCGAGGAGGAGGAGGAGGGCGGCTCCTGATGTGCTGACACTTGGGGAAGTGCCTCTGTGCCGGCCTGGGGGCAAAGCGCCGGCCGCAGTGAGGGCAGAGCACGTAGTCGGGGTTTGGATTCGCGGGGGGCTGGGGCAGGTTCACAACTTTCCCTCCTTGCGTGATCACCTGCTGCACCTCCCTGGCCTGTTTGATGCTCCGAATGAAATCCTCGTGCTTCTGCCTCCAGTTGTTCTTTCTCAGCTGGGAACAGGAAATGAAACCAATAAAACAGCTTCCAGAAAAAGTCCAGACTAGCACTGCGTACACAGTCTGGTCGCAAACCATTCACAAGGCAAGAAAATATCAATACAGTAATAACGTAGCTTTCTGGGGCCACCTTTCAGGTTATTGGGTAGAGAGTACAATTTACGTAGTTATGGTTTTGTTTCCTGTGAGTGCTATTTGCTTGATATGTAGATTTTTACAACAGAATTCAGAAGTCACTAAGACACATTTATTCTGTCTGGCAAATGTGCCTTTGCGGCAGTTTTTCAGAAGAGTACTTCATAAAACACTTATTTATTGTTTACATTGATTTATAAGCTGAGTCTGACTCTAGGAGAAAAAAAGGGAAGCTTGGAAAGAGTTTAAGGATAGCCCTTACCACGATTGGCGGTTTAACCTTCTTCTTATGGATGTATGTCTCCAGTTCTGTTCCCTTGGCCCTGTGCTTGAAAGAGTCAAAAACCTTCCTCTTTGAATTCTGAAGCTTCTTGCAGATCTTGCTGTGTTTCTCCAGCCTCTCTACAGCAAACTTCCCGTGACACAGTTCACAGGGCACCAGCTGAGGGTTTCCACTCTGGCTATTCTCATATGGAAATTGCTCAGCGGTAGGGCACATCAGACTTGTAGGGGACAAATATCTGTTTTCCACTGACAGAGTTTGTTCATCCAGACATGTGGTCTTATTTCTGAAGTGGCCCTGCGCGGCCTGTGCCGCTGACACGTCGCTTTCAGGGAGCCTTGCTTTCTTGAGATACTTTCTCCTTCCACAGGGGACGTCTTCTAGCCCACGGCTGCAAGGGCTCACTTGACGTCTCTCCTGATGGGAAAGCGCAGAGGGAAAGTGCGATTCTGCGCATCCGCCATCTTCCATTGGAGAACCATAATCAAGGTTGTCTCCTCTGATAGGAAGGGCTTTCCTTGGAGTGAAGGCTTTTTGCTTCTCCATTCTGCAGGTCAGAAGAGGCACGGCCTTAGAGCGGTGGTTGGCCCATGGTCCTCTGGGGCAAAGCTCGCTCTGCCTCGCCTCTATTTTCCCTTCCGGCCACCTCTCTGGAGTCTTCCATCTCTCTCGGAACCATCCTCAGCTCCTCCTGAGCTCTGAAGAGCTTCGCCTGCATCATGGCCTCCTTCTGGCGAATCTCGTCCTTCATCATGGCCTCCTTCCGGCGCATCTCATCCTGCAGGCTGGTCTCCCTCCGGCGATGCTCCTCCTTCAGCGCGGCCTCTGCCTCGGCCACTTTTCGTAGCTCCTCTTGCAACTGAAAGTGCTCCTTCCCATTGGCATGAGAAGGGCATTGCCCTGGAGGGGTCGCCACCATGGGGAGGACAGTCCTGTCCTTAGGTTTGCGTACTCTTGAGCCCCTCCTGCCCGGCCTCTCGCAGGGCCTCTCATGACCATCCTGAGGCGGGGTGGGGGTAAACAAGGAATCACTCTGTGCGTCCGGGCGGTCCACAGCCCGAACCTCACCAGGGCCGGAGACTTTCCTGTTACCCATAGGCTTCAGGGGGTAAGACCGATCATACCCCACAATGTTCTTCTCGGGGCCCTGTTGGGCTTGGAAGCGATAGCTGTTCCCCATCTTCTTCTCCGCAGCGTATTTGACATATTGGAAACATTTTCTCATCTTCTGTAGAGCTGCCTCCTGCCGCCGATTGTACATGGCGATCATTTTTTTCTCCTTTTCCTGCATCAGTTTCTCTTGGAAGGTGTCCTTCAGAAGCTGTATCTTGGGAGGCGGGCAGTACGTGGAGATCAGATCCTGTTGCCTTAAGGGCGCGGGTCGATTCGAGTCTGTGTCCTTCGGGGAGGGGGACAGAGCACCAGGCTTAGGACTGGGCTCCATTGGCAAATGAGATATGAGCTTTGTTTCCCAGGTATCTGGAAAAGGCAAAAATGGCAAATAAATGATATCCTGCACAGTCTAGTATGGTCTAATAGAAAAGAATAAAAAAAAACAATTCAGGAAATACACAACTTTTTAATATTAAACCTAATGGTGTTGAATGCTGCATGCTGACTCAGTAGGAGACAGATCCTAAACATAAACATTATAATAAACATTTGTTTCCCAAATAACATTCTCAATGTTCAGAATGCTTAAAGTCATGAGCTTTTTTAAAAATGTTTAACTGAAACCTGGAAATGTGCTATTTCATTTCAAAGCTTGTATTATATCTATGATATAAATGTTTTTTTATATAAAATTAACCCATTATGCAACAGGGGTTTGAGCAAAAGTCACTGTGAATAAGGGAATTTATCAATATTAATTAGCCGTTTCACTACATTATAGATAGCTGAAGGATTATGATACAGTATATCGATTTCGCTACAAATTGACAAGCATATTTGATGACACTTACCAAACAAGTTTTAAACAGCGGAGAAATAGTTCACCACGACGATAGCAATGCAATGTTTGACTGCATCTCCCTATGTGATATATCTGTATTTGGGTATATACAGATCACGTAATTCAGGGAGCACTGTTACGTCAGGTCACCAACCATTATTACGACGCTCATATGTCATAGAGCTCCTTAGGATGTTTGTATAATCTTTATCCAAATTTTCATATGGCCGCAGTTACGGCGTTTATTTTACAGTTAATGTAACAGGGTGTCATTATATTTTTCTGTCTTTATGGTGGCAGACCACTTAAATAAATCTGAGTAGGCGGTTTCTACAAGTGGGTCAGATAAAATATTAAATATACAGTAAAAGCTCACACCTATTCATACCCTTTATGTACTGTATATCTACAATTACGTATACTACGTATACAGTTATCGTATACTATAATACGATAACTACCATTACAAAATGTCTCCCTTTTGATTTGAAGTGGTTCTTTTAAATAAGTAAATTGCAATCACTTAGCCTACATCTGAGCTCCTAATTCATCGCGACGACGGACTGAGACTCCAGTCGGATTTGTGAGAAGGGGTGTGCCTGTTTTAAAACCGATTCATACGTCTTAAACACATGGACATAGATAGCAGTCTGTGTTATATAATTTATCTTTTTATTTTATTTAAATTTAAGTATCACATACACATTTTCAAAGTAACTGTACCCCTTTTAATTATGATCCCCATCGCTCACAGCTCCGAAGGTGAGACGAGGGCTACTTCAGATGGGATTTCCAATATTTCTCTCTTAGCTTGTATACCGGTGGAAAGGAGAGGGGTCTTAAAACGTGTTGATAGTAAGATTGGGATGTATTTGCAGTCTAGATATAGTTTTTTTAATGTTCGGAGCCGCCACAGATTCATTTTCTTACGACTGCTTTTCTGGATGACAATGACAATGCAAACGATGGTGTTAAGGCGAGGCTGTGCCTTAAGGCTCCTCTGCTTACAATATTCAGCGCGTAAATCGCAAACGAGCGCCTTCCCTTACGATGAAAATGCAGAAAATAAGACCACGAGATTTAAACCTACGGCTTACAAATTTATGCGTAAACACTAAAACCGTATCTTTAGCAAAACTGGCGAGACAATGTGTTTTATCATTTAAAAAAGTACTGGAAAATAATTAAAGGTTATCACGATAAACAGAGGTTACTGATCTACTACTGTACGCTGTGACCAAAAATGAGAGTCCCCCGATCCTCGCAGCCTTCATGCTTTGGTCTGGGCCTGGCCGTTTTTTTTTTAGGATAATGGGGTCAAGTTAAGAAATTATGCAAGTTTCTAATCAAATCCAAGGGCGCCCCGATCTCCTAAACATCTTTAGAAGGCCGACGGACCACACTGCACGGTCCGGGTCCGGGCCCTGACCCGGTTCTGGATAATGCCAGCTTAAAGTGAAAAATTCTACTGTACATATTATGTTTCTTATTATGGTATATATGTATAATGTGGCGCGACCGCTTCACGAAGCTAGAAAGAAAGTTATCCGCCATTTTTATTTTACCTGCAATTGAATTTGCCATTAAAATCATTATTAATACCGCAGCTGCTAAATAACTTACCTAAAAGCGTTCAGATACAAAAGCACTTGAGCTGTAATGTTTGTATACTGTTGGCTCGATGACCTACTTCAAGAAGAATTGTTACATAGACCGCCAAGGACTGTCATCACACTTTACGTCATAAAGCGCTTTAAAACTTTAGACAAGTTCAACACCTCATATTTTGTACTGTTTATCATGGTAAAAGCAACTCAAAGCAATTCTAAAAATGATCGAAAGGTAAAAATACAAGCTTATACGAGCTGTCGTTTTAACATTTATAACATATATTTAAACAAAACATATATAATCTATTTTAATAAAATAGAAAAGTGTTCTTAGTCTTCACTTAAAAGCTGTTAGAAGCTGCCTTTCTGACAAGAGAGTTCTGTGAGTTCCACAGTCTCAGTGCATTAAAGTCAAAACCAGTTGCTTTTTATTTCCTGTTTTACGACAGAGCAAGGAGGGTGTCCACAGACCACTGTGCACCTGCAGGCTGAAATGGGGGGTAAAAAGTCTAGAAGTTAGTAAATAAGATTTTAGCACATGTTCTAAAACAAACCGGACACCTGTACAGTGATGCCAACACAGTGCTCTGAGCTCCTTCTTTGAGTTAAATCCTAGCATCTGCATTTTTTACAAGTTGTTGCTATGGCAGAGCATGACCAGAGCATAACAGAAACCACCCATTTTCTAACCGCTTCATCCAATTCAGGGTCAGGGGGTCAGGGGGTCGCGGGGCACGGGGGAGCCAGAGCCTCAGAAAGTAATAAGCAGGAGATACCTGGGACTGGATGGTAGTCCAATGCAGGGAAGACACAGACACTCACCAATTATCCCAGAAGCCAATTAACCTACCAGTAGTTCTTTGAACTGTGGGAGGAAGCCGGAGCACCCAAAGCAAACTCATGCAAACATGGGGAGAACATACAAGCTCCATACAGATAGCACCCCAGGTCCAGAAGTGTACCCAGGGCCTCAGCACTGTGAGCTAGCAATGCTAAACGCTGGGCTACTGTGCATGCAAATTTCTAGGCATCAGGTGATCAATCAGGTAGTGTTTCTCAGATAAAAGGACACCAGTAATTTAGTATGAGATTCAAATTGACCTCAGAACAAAATATAACTTATGTTATATAACTTATATAGAACTTACTACAGCATAACTGTCTTATTTGTAGAAAATATTAACAGCATGCCTATTAAACATACAGTATCTAGCAATCAGCAATCAAAATAAAAACATTTCCAACCATGGAAACTGCCCAGTTAATGAAGCATTTCAAAGACATTAATCTATTCAATAATTACAGTTTTAAGTAGATAACAGATTTATATTCAGATTACGAAAGCATCATAACAACTGCTGCTTGTGTAAGGAATCCATGAATACCACTGTACATGAGAATTCCACACCTATTTGTAATCAATACACAAAATCCTATTGAATTTCAGGTACTTGTTTATTCAGCATTGCTTGACTCCGCGGACTCCTTGTTGTTTCAATATTCTAGCAATAGGACTAATAGCCAATACAGTGCCGTTGTAATCTATTCCTTCTGCCAGCAGAGGACGGTATTCGCACAGCCAGTTCAGGATAAGATACGGTCCTCGCAGTTCACAGTACAACTGGCCAAAGCCGTATTCGGAATATGCTCTCGATAACCTCGTTTAGTTTAAGTACGGCCATATTTCATATCAACCCACAGATGCATTGCATAAACACTAGAATTCTGGTTGTACTTAAATTGACCTTATACGTTTTGGATTATGTTTAACCTTCTTCAATTTCTTCAACCATATTTTGAGATGATTACGTTTACAGAAGCAAATATTATTCAGTGCTTTTTCTTCACTCCTTTAATCAAAGCCACATTTCTATAAGGAGGGCCATTGTGAAACTCCCCAAAGTGAGCTGAATTAATCTTTTATTCTTCACACCTGCGAAGTCATTCCTACATTGTGTAATATGAAGGCCTTTCATTATTCACGTATACTACAACATCTGAAAATAATGGGTCTTGAAATAGTTGAATGAAAGAAAATCCTGAATAACTCCTCCAAATGCGTGTTACACTTTCATCAAGTACACACACTTTGAATGTGATGAACTATAAAAAGTTATTTTAACCATACCCAATGGAGCTCAGGAGTGCGATTGCATACACAATCATGTTTTCAGTGTTTGGACATCAGAACAATCATTTCACTAACACAGCTCCATGTTGAGTGACTTCCCTCCAAGAACACAAAGTCACTTTCCCTTAGCAATTATTGCATGGACTTTGATTATCTGCCTTCTGCATCAAGCCCTGTATTATATACGGTACAAAGCCAAGCTTTGGGATAGTGCTTTGTTTGGATCCTTGTCTTGATCCTTTTGGATCCCAGGCTGCTCATTTGCAAATGAGTTTTGACATTAATTATAGTGACTATAGCAATGAGCTGGCACTGTGGTCCACAGAGCTGGGGTCCTGGGTTCAATTCCTGGGGTGCAGTCTGGATGGAATTGTATGTTCTCCCTTCATTTGTGTGGATTTCTTCCAGGTGCTCCAGTTTCTTCCCACAGTCCAAAGACATACAGTACTAGTAGGTTAAGGTGGAACTACAGTCCCAATTTTGCAGACACAAAATTATTTAATTTCAGTCACAAAATAAAATCATTGACATTTTAGAAAAACTTTACAAACTCAAAATTGAGCACAAAATCATGAATTTTGTGAAAGGACTGTAAGTTACGCCATGTTGTAACAAATTCGCATTCAAGTTCCACACAAATTGCGATGTGATGCAGCCCTTCCTGCTCACTAATCACTGTAATGACTAATGCAATGTGATGTAGGAGAGAAAGGGTATAGGTTATGCAGCAAACATTTCACTGCAAAAAACGTTCCATTCCAAGGTTCTTTATGCAGAGTTAACAATGTAGTATTATTTATTGGCAAAAACGTAAAAAAGTTGAGAGCAATATTTCCATTGGATTAAACGAGATGTATTCACAAGCCTGCTCCTTTACAATGTCACAGGGCCACAACAGATTATAGGAAGTTTTGCTGCCTCGTTCTGAATCGCAGAACATGGTAATTCTTTAACCTTGAAATGTAGTCTATTTTGTGATGTAATGATGCAATGTCCCTTTACTGAGAGCCAGCAATCAACGGATGTGTCTGATCGTGAATGGTTTTCCCTGTTGTTTGTTGTATTACTTGGTGTTGCATTTTAAGCTGTGCATGAGGCAGGACCCGGAGGCTGCTGCTTCTGCTGGTGCTTCTGCTGGGATTGAGGAAGAGCTGAGCGCCATGTAAGGCAAAGACACTGCGTTCCACTTTATCAGGTGCCTGGAGTGTAAGAGCTGCAGATAATATTGAGTCACATTAATCCCAACATATTTCAAATATTATGAAAATTAAATAAATTAAATCAAATAACTTTCATTAAAAAAATCAATCACTCTTTACCTTGCTTTTTCAGTTGTTTTTAAGGAAAATTGATGCCGAGAATGTGTGAATACTGCTTTTTGATGGTTCCAAG
Organism: Lepisosteus oculatus; assembly: GCF_040954835.1. Classification (NCBI taxonomy): domain Eukaryota; kingdom Metazoa; phylum Chordata; class Actinopteri; order Semionotiformes; family Lepisosteidae; genus Lepisosteus; species Lepisosteus oculatus. Next base: position 288,330 of record NW_027167654.1, on the reverse strand, counting down.
ACCAATGTGACCTGTTCTATTGCCTGCTAATTGTACGTTCCAGGTTGAAAAATTATTTTTAGGAGGTCAAGGTGTATGAATGATAAGAGAAAAACTGAAATAACCACAGCTACGCAAACACCAGTCCACCAAAAAAAAATCATTTAATTAAAATAAGGTAACATTTTTTTTTCATCATCATACGGATGAACTGTGCTAAATGTGTTTCTAAAAAGAAAAAGCAGGACGTGAGTCGTGAGCCAAGATCATGACTCTTTTGCTCTTCTTCACATCAGTTTTCATCTGCGAGGAGGAGGAGGAGGGCGGCTCCTGATGTGCTGACACTTGGGGAAGTGCCTCTGTGCCGGCCTGGGGGCAAAGCGCCGGCCGCAGTGAGGGCAGGGCACGTAGTCGGGGTTTGGATTCGCGGGGGGCTGGGGCAGGTTCACAACTTTCCCTCCTTGCGTGATCACCTGCTGCACCTCCCTGGCCTGTTTGATGCTCCGAATGAAATCCTCGTGCTTCTGCCTCCAGTTGTTCTTTCTCAGCTGGGAACAGGAAATGAAACCAATAAAACAGCTTCCAGAAAAAGTCCAGACTAGCACTGCGTACACAGTCTGGTCGCAAACCATTCACAAGGCAAGAAAATATCAATACAGTAATAACGTAGCTTTCTGGGGCTACCTTTCAGGTCATTGGGTAGAGAGTACAATTTACGTAGTTATGGTTTTGTTTCCTGTGAGTGCTATTTGCTTGATATGTAGATTTTTACAACAGAATTCAGAAGTCACTAAGACACATTTATTCTGTCTGGCAAATGTGCCTTTGCGGCAGTTTTTCAGAAGAGTACTTCATAAAACACTTATTTATTGTTTACATTGATTTATAAGCTGAGTCTGACTCTAGGAGAAAAAAAGGGAAGCTTGGAAAGAGTTTAAGGATAGCCCTTACCACGATTGGCGGTTTAACCTTCTTCTTATGGATGTATGTCTCCAGTTCTGTTCCCTTGGCCCTGTGCTTGAAAGAGTCAAAAACCTTCCTCTTTGAATTCTGAAGCTTCTTGCAGATCTTGCTGTGTTTCTCCAGCCTCTCTACAGCAAACTTCCCGTGACACAGTTCACAGGGCACCAGCTGAGGGTTTCCACTCTGGCTATTCTCATATGGAAATTGCTCAGCGGTAGGGCACATCAGACTTGTAGGGGACAAATATCTGTTTTCCACTGACAGAGTTTGTTCATCCAGACATGTGGTCTTATTTCTGAAGTGGCCCTGCGCGGCCTGTGCCGCTGACACGTCGCTTTCAGGGAGCCTTGCTTTCTTGAGATACTTTCTCCTTCCACAGGGGACGTCTTCTAGCCCACGGCTGCAAGGGCTCACTTGACGTCTCTCCTGATGGGAAAGCGCAGAGGGAAAGTGCGATTCTGCGCATCCGCCATCTTCCATTGGAGAACCATAATCAAGGTTGTCTCCTCTGATAGGAAGGGCTTTCCTTGGAGTGAAGGCTTTTTGCTTCTCCATTCTGCAGGTCAGAAGAGGCACGGCCTTAGAGCGGTGGTTGGCCCATGGTCCTCTGGGGCAAAGCTCGCTCTGCCTCGCCTGGAGTGTCTTCCTTAGGGTCAGGAGTCCTCTATTTTCCCTTCCGGCCACCTCTCTGGAGTCTTCCATCTCTCTCGGAACCATCCTCAGCTCCTCCTGAGCTCTGAAGAGCTTCGCCTGCATCATGGCCTCCTTCTGGCGAATCTCGTCCTTCATCATGGCCTCCTTCCGGCGCATCTCATCCTGCAGGCTGGCCTCTCTCCGGCGATGCTCCTCCTTCAGCGCGGCCTCTGCCTCGGCCACTTTTCGTAGCTCCTCTTGCAACTGAAAGTGCTCCTTCCCATTGGCATGAGAAGGGCATTGCCCTGGAGGGGTCGCCACCATGGGGAGGACAGTCCTGTCCTTAGGTTTGCGTACTCTTGAGCCCCTCCTGCCCGGCCTCTCGCAGGGCCTCTCATGACCATCCTGAGGCGGGGTGGGGGCAAACAAGGAATCACTCTGTGCTTCCGGGCGGTCCACAGCCCGAACCTCACCAGGGCCGGAGACTTTCCTGTTACCCATAGGCTTCAGGGGGTAAGACCGATCATACCCCACAATGTTCTTCTCGGGGCCCTGTTGGGCTTGGAAGCGATAGCTGTTCCCCGTCTTCTTCTCCGCAGCGTATTTGACATATTGGAAACATTTTCTCATCTTCTGTAGAGCTGCCTCCTGCCGCCGATTGTACATGGCGATCATTTTTTTCTCCTTTTCCTGCATCAGTTTCTCTTGGAAGGTGTCCTTCAGAAGCTGTATCTTGGGAGGCGGGCAGTACGTGGAGATCAGATCCTGTTGCCTTAAGGGCGCGGGTCGATTCGAGTCTGTGTCCTTCGGGGAGGGGGACAGAGCACCAGGCTTAGGACTGGGCTCCATTGGCAAATGAGATATGAGCTTTGTTTCCCAGGTATCTGGAAAAGGCAAAAATGGCAAATAAATGATATCCTGCACAGTCTAGTATGGTCTAATAGAAAATAATTAAAAAAAAACAATTCAGGAAATACACAACTTTTTAATATTAAACCTAATGGTGTTGAATGCTGCATGCTGACTCAGTAGGAGACAGATCCTAAACATAAACATTATAATAAACATTTGTTTCCCAAATAACATTCTCAATGTTCAGAATGCTTAAAGTCATGAGCTTTTTTAAAAATGTTTAACTGAAACCTGGAAATGTGCTATTTCATTTCAAAGCTTGTATTATATCTATGATATAAATGTTTTTTTATATAAAATTAACCCATTATGCAACAGGGGTTTGAGCAAAAGTCACTGTGAATAAGGGAATTTATCAATATTAATTAGCCGTTTCACTACATTATAGATAGCTGAAGGATTATGATACAGTATATCGATTTCGCTACAAATTGACAAGCATATTTGATGACACTTACCAAACAAGTTTTAAACAGCGGAGAAATAGTTCACCACGACGATAGCAATGCAATGTTTGACTGCATCTCCCTATGTGATATATCTGTATTTGGGTATATACAGATCACGTAATTCAGGGAGCACTGTTACGTCAGGTCACCAACCATTATTACGACGCTCATATGTCATAGAGCTCCTTAGGATGTTTGTATAATCTTTATCCAAATTTTCATATGGCCGCAGTTACGGCGTTTATTTTACAGTTAATGTAACAGGGTGTCATTATATTTTTCTGTCTTTATGGTGGCAGACCACTTAAATAAATCTGAGTAGGCGGTTTCTACAAGTGGGTCAGATAAAATATTAAATATACAGTAAAAGCTCACACCTATTCATACCCTTTATGTACTGTATATCTACAATTACGTATACTACGTATACAGTTATCGTATACTATAATACGATAACTACCATTACAAAATGTCTCCCTTTTGATTTGAAGTGGTTCTTTTAAATAAGTAAATTGCAATCACTTAGCCTACATCTGAGCTCCTAATTCATCGCGACGACGGACTGAGACTCCAGTCGGATTTGTGAGAAGTAAAGGGGTGTGCCTGTTTTAAAACCGATTCATACGTCTTAAACACATGGACATAGATAGCAGTCTGTGTTATATAATTTATCTTTTTATTTTATTTAAATTTAAGTATCACATACACATTTTCAAAGTAACTGTACCCCTTTTAATTATGATCCCCATCGCTCACAGCTCCGAAGGTGAGACGAGGGCTACTTCAGATGGGATTTCCAATATTTCTCTCTTAGCTTGTATACCGGTGGAAAGGAGAGGGGTCTTAAAACGTGTTGATAGTAAGATTGGGATGTATTTGCAGTCTAGATATAGTTTTTTTAATGTTCGGAGCCGCCACAGATTCATTTTCTTACGACTGCTTTTCTGGATGACAATGACAATGCAAACGATGGTGTTAAGGCGAGGCTGTGCCTTAAGGCTCCTCTGCTTACAATGTTCAGCGCGTAAATCGCAAACGAGCGCCTTCCCTTACGATGAAAATGCAGAAAATAAGACCACGAGATTTAAACCTACGGCTTACAAATTTATGCGTAAACACTAAAACCGTATCTTTAGCAAAACTGGCGAGACAATGTGTTTTATCATTTAAAAAAGTACTGGAAAATAATTAAAGGTTATCACGATAAACAGAGGTTACTGATCTACTACTGTACGCTGTGACCAAAAATGAGAGTCCCCCGATCCTCGCAGCCTTCATGCTTTGGTCTGGGCCTGGCCGTTTTTTTTTTAGGATAATGGGGTCAAGTTAAGAAATTATGCAAGTTTCTAATCAAATCCAAGGGCGCCCCGATCTCCTAAACATCTTTAGAAGGCCGACGGACCACACTGCACGGTCCGGGTCCGGGCCCTGACCCGGTTCTGGATAATGCCAGCTTAAAGTGAAAAATTCTACTGTACATATTATGTTTCTTATTATGGTATATATGTATAATGTGGCGCGACCGCTTCACGAAGCTAGAAAGAAAGTTATCCGCCATTTTTATTTTACCTGCAATTGAATTTGCCATTAAAATCATTATTAATACCGCAGCTGCTAAATAACTTACCTAAAAGCGTTCAGATACAAAAGCACTTGAGCTGTAATGTTTGTATACTGTTGGCTCGATGACCTACTTCAAGAAGAATTGTTACATAGACCGCCAAGGACTGTCATCACACTTTACGTCATAAAGCGCTTTAAAACTTTAGACAAGTTCAACACCTCATATTTTGTACTGTTTATCATGGTAAAAGCAACTCAAAGCAATTCTAAAAATGATCGAAAGGTAAAAATACAAGCTTATACGAGCTGTCGTTTTAACATTTATAACATATATTTAAACAAAACATATATAATCTATTTTAATAAAATAGAAAAGTGTTCTTAGTCTTCACTTAAAAGCTGTTAGAAGCTGCCTTTCTGACAAGAGAGTTCTGTGAGTTCCACAGTCTCAGTGCATTAAAGTCAAAACCAGTTGCTTTTTATTTCCTGTTTTACGACAGAGCAAGGAGGGTGTCCACAGACCACTGTGCACCTGCAGGCTGAAATGGGGGGTAAAAAGTCTAGAAGTTAGTAAATAAGATTTTAGCACATGTTCTAAAACAAACCGGACACCTGTACAGTGATGCCAACACAGTGCTCTGAGCTCCTTCTTTGAGTTAAATCCTAGCATCTGCATTTTTTACAAGTTGTTGCTATGGCAGAGCATGACCAGAGCATAACAGAAACCACCCATTTTCTAACCGCTTCATCCAATTCAGGGTCAGGGGGTCAGGGGGTCGCGGGGCACGGGGGAGCCAGAGCCTCAGAAAGTAATAAGCAGGAGATACCTGGGACTGGATGGTAGTCCAATGCAGGGAAGACACAGACACTCACCAATTATCCCAGAAGCCAATTAACCTACCAGTAGTTCTTTGAACTGTGGGAGGAAGCCGGAGCACCCAAAGCAAACTCATGCAAACATGGGGAGAACATACAAGCTCCATACAGATAGCACCCCAGGTCCAGAAGTGTACCCAGGGCCTCAGCACTGTGAGCTAGCAATGCTAAACGCTGGGCTACTGTGCATGCTAATTTCTAGGCATCAGGTGATCAATCAGGTAGTGTTTCTCAGATAAAAGGACACCAGTAATTTAGTATGAGATTCAAATTGACCTCAGAACAAAATATAACTTATGTTATATAACTTATATAGAACTTACTACAGCATAACTGTCTTATTTGTAGAAAATATTAACAGCATGCCTATTAAACATACAGTATCTAGCAATCAGCAATCAAAATAAAAACATTTCCAACCATGGAAACTGCCCAGTTAATGAAGCATTTCAAAGACATTAATCTATTCAATAATTACAGTTTTAAGTAGATAACAGATTTATATTCAGATTACGAAAGCATCATAACAACTGCTGCTTGTGTAAGGAATCCATGAATACCACTGTACATGAGAATTCCACACCTATTTGTAATCAATACACAAAATCCTATTGAATTTCAGGTACTTGTTTATTCAGCATTGCTTGACTCCGCGGACTCCTTGTTGTTTCAATATTCTAGCAATAGGACTAATAGCCAATACAGTGCCGTTGTAATCTATTCCTTCTGCCAGCAGAGGACGGTATTCGCACAGCCAGTTCAGGATAAGATACGGTCCTCGCAGTTCACAGTACAACTGGCCAAAGCCGTATTCGGAATATGCTCTCGATAACCTCGTTTAGTTTAAGTACGGCCATATTTCATATCAACCCACAGATGCATTGCATAAACACTAGAATTCTGGTTGTACTTAAATTGACCTTATACGTTTTGGATTATGTTTAACCTTCTTCAATTTCTTCAACCATATTTTGAGATGATTACGTTTACAGAAGCAAATATTATTCAGTGCTTTTTCTTCACTCCTTTAATCAAACCCACATTTCTATAAGGAGGGCCATTGTGAAACTCCCCAAAGTGAGCTGAATTAATCTTTTATTCTTCACACCTGCGAAGTCATTCCTACATTGTGTAATATGAAGGCCTTTCATTATTCACGTATACTACAACATCTGAAAATAATGGGTCTTGAAATAGTTGAATGAAAGAAAATCCTGAATAACTCCTCCAAATGCGTGTTACACTTTCATCAAGTACACACACTTTGAATGTGATGAACTATAAAAAGTTATTTTAACCATACCCAATGGAGCTCAGGAGTGCGATTGCATACACAATCATGTTTTCAGTGTTTGGACATCAGAACAATCATTTCACTAACACAGCTCCATGTTGAGTGACTTCCCTCCAAGAACACAAAGTCACTTTCCCTTAGCAATTATTGCATGGACTTTGATTATCTGCCTTCTGCATCAAGCCCTGTATTATATACGGTACAAAGCCAAGCTTTGGGATAGTGCTTTGTTTGGATCCTTGTCTTGATCCTTTTGGATCCCAGGCTGCTCATTTGCAAATGAGTTTTGACATTAATTATAGTGACTATAGCAATGAGCTGGCACTGTGGTCCACAGAGCTGGGGTCCTGGGTTCAATTCCTGGGGTGCAGTCTGGATGGAATTGTATGTTCTCCCTTCATTTGTGTGGATTTCTTCCAGGTGCTCCAGTTTCTTCCCACAGTCCAAAGACATACAGTACTAGTAGGTTAAGGTGGAACTACAGTCCCAATTTTGCAGACACAAAATTATTTAATTTCAGTCACAAAATAAAATCATTGACATTTTAGAAAAACTTTACAAACTCAAAATTGAGCACAAAATCATGAATTTTGTGAAAGGACTGTAAGTTACGCCATGTTGTAACAAATTCGCATTCAAGTTCCACACAAATTGCGATGTGATGCAGCCCTTCCTGCTCACTAATCACTGTAATGACTAATGCAATGTGATGTAGGAGAGAAAGGGTATAGGTTATGCAGCAAACATTTCACTGCAAAAAACGTTCCATTCCAAGGTTCTTTATGCAGAGTTAACAATGTAGTATTATTTATTGGCAAAAACGTAAAAAAGTTGAGAGCAATATTTCCATTGGATTAAACGAGATGTATTCACAAGCCTGCTCCTTTACAATGTCACAGGGCCACAACAGATTATAGGAAGTTTTGCTGCCTCGTTCTGAATCGCAGAACATGGTAATTCTTTAACCTTGAAATGTAGTCTATTTTGTGATGTAATGATGCAATGTCCCTTTACTGAGAGCCAGCAATCAACGGATGTGTCTGATCGTGAATGGTTTTCCCTGTTGTTTGTTGTATTACTTGGTGTTGCATTTTAAGCTGTGCATGAGGCAGGACCCGGAGGCTGCTGCTTCTGCTGGTGCTTCTGCTGGGATTGAGGAAGAGCTGAGCGCCATGTAAGGCAAAGACACTGCGTTCCACTTTATCAGGTGCCTGGAGTGTAAGAGCTGCAGATAATATTGAGTCACATTAATCCCAACATATTTCAAATATTATGAAAATTAAATAAATTAAATCAAATAACTTTCATTAAAAAAATCAATCACTCTTTACCTTGCTTTTTCAGTTGTTTTTAAGGAAAATTGATGCCGAGAATGTGTGAATACTGCTTTTTGATGGTTCCAAGACCAATGTGACCTGTTCTATTGCCTGCTAATTGTACGTTCCAGGTTGAAAAATTATTTTTAGGAGGTCAAGGTGTATGAATGATAAGAGAAAAACTGAAATAACCACAGCTACGCAAACACCAGTCCACCAAAAAAAAATCATTTAATTAAAATAAGGTAACATTTTTTTTTCATCATCATACGGATGAACTGTGCTAAATGTGTTTCTAAAAAGAAAAAGCAGGACGTGAGTCGTGAGCCAAGATCATGACTCTTTTGCTCTTCTTCACATCAGTTTTCATCTGCGAGGAGGAGGAGGAGGGCGGCTCCTGATGTGCTGACACTTGGGGAAGTGCCTCTGTGCCGGCCTGGGGGCAAAGCGCCGGCCGCAGTGAGGGCAGGGCACGTAGTCGGGGTTTGGATTCGCGGGGGGCTGGGGCAGGTTCACAACTTTCCCTCCTTGCGTGATCACCTGCTGCACCTCCCTGGCCTGTTTGATGCTCCGAATGAAATCCTCGTGCTTCTGCCTCCAGTTGTTCTTTCTCAGCTGGGAACAGGAAATGAAACCAATAAAACAGCTTCCAGAAAAAGTCCAGACTAGCACTGCGTACACAGTCTGGTCGCAAACCATTCACAAGGCAAGAAAATATCAATACAGTAATAACGTAGCTTTCTGGGGCTACCTTTCAGGTCATTGGGTAGAGAGTACAATTTACGTAGTTATGGTTTTGTTTCCTGTGAGTGCTATTTGCTTGATATGTAGATTTTTACAACAGAATTCAGAAGTCACTAAGACACATTTATTCTGTCTGGCAAATGTGCCTTTGCGGCAGTTTTTCAGAAGAGTACTTCATAAAACACTTATTTATTGTTTACATTGATTTATAAGCTGAGTCTGACTCTAGGAGAAAAAAAGGGAAGCTTGGAAAGAGTTTAAGGATAGCCCTTACCGCGATTGGCGGTTTAACCTTCTTCTTATGGATGTATGTCTCCAGTTCTGTTCCCTTGGCCCTGTGCTTGAAAGAGTCAAAAACCTTCCTCTTTGAATTCTGAAGCTTCTTGCAGATCTTGCTGTGTTTCTCCAGCCTCTCTACAGCAAACTTCCCGTGACACAGTTCACAGGGCACCAGCTGAGGGTTTCCACTCTGGCTATTCTCATATGGAAATTGCTCAGCGGTAGGGCACATCAGACTTGTAGGGGACAAATATCTGTTTTCCACTGACAGAGTTTGTTCATCCAGACATGTGGTCTTATTTCTGAAGTGGCCCTGCGCGGCCTGTGCCGCTGACACGTCGCTTTCAGGGAGCCTTGCTTTCTTGAGATACTTTCTCCTTCCACAGGGGACGTCTTCTAGCCCACGGCTGCAAGGGCTCACTTGACGTCTCTCCTGATGGGAAAGCGCAGAGGGAAAGTGCGATTCTGCGCATCCGCCATCTTCCATTGGAGAACCATAATCAAGGTTGTCTCCTCTGATAGGAAGGGCTTTCCTTGGAGTGAAGGCTTTTTGCTTCTCCATTCTGCAGGTCAGAAGAGGCACGGCCTTAGAGCGGTGGTTGGCCCATGGTCCTCTGGGGCAAAGCTCGCTCTGCCTCGCCTCTATTTTCCCTTCCGGCCACCTCTCTGGAGTCTTCCATCTCTCTCGGAACCATCCTCAGCTCCTCCTGAGCTCTGAAGAGCTTCGCCTGCATCATGGCCTCCTTCTGGCGAATCTCGTCCTTCATCATGGCCTCCTTCCGGCGCATCTCATCCTGCAGGCTGGCCTCCCTCCGGCGATGCTCCTCCTTCAGCGCGGCCTCTGCCTCGGCCACTTTTCGTAGCTCCTCTTGCAACTGAAAGTGCTCCTTCCCATTGGCATGAGAAGGGCATTGCCCTGGAGGGGTCGCCACCATGGGGAGGACAGTCCTGTCCTTAGGTTTGCGTACTCTTGAGCCCCTCCTGCCCGGCCTCTCGCAGGGCCTCTCATGACCATCCTGAGGCGGGGTGGGGGCAAACAAGGAATCACTCTGTGCTTCCGGGCGGTCCACAGCCCGAACCTCGCAGGCTGCCTCCTGCCGCCGATTGTACATGGCGATCATTTTTTTCTCCTTTTCCTGCATCAGTTTCTCTTGGAAGGTGTCCTTCAGAAGCTGTATCTTGGGAGGCGGGCAGTACGTGGAGATCAGATCCTGTTGCCTTAAGGGCGCGGGTCGATTCGAGTCTGTGTCCTTCGGGGAGGGGGACAGAGCACCAGGCTTAGGACTGGGCTCCATTGGCAAATGAGATATGAGCTTTGTTTCCCAGGTATCTGGAAAAGGCAAAAATGGCAAATAAATGATATCCTGCACAGTCTAGTATGGTCTAATAGAAAAGAATAAAAAAAAACAATTCAGGAAATACACAACTTTTTAATATTAAACCTAATGGTGTTGAATGCTGCATGCTGACTCAGTAGGAGACAGATCCTAAACATAAACATTATAATAAACATTTGTTTCCCAAATAACATTCTCAATGTTCAGAATGCTTAAAGTCATGAGCTTTTTTAAAAATGTTTAACTGAAACCTGGAAATGTGCTATTTCATTTCAAAGCTTGTATTATATCTATGATATAAATGTTTTTTTATATAAAATTAACCCATTATGCAACAGGGGTTTGAGCAAAAGTCACTGTGAATAAGGGAATTGATCAATATTAATTAGCCGTTTCACTACATTATAGATAGCTGAAGGATTATGATACAGTATATCGATTTCGCTACAAATTGACAAGCATATTTGATGACACTTACCAAACAAGTTTTAAACAGCGGAGAAATAGTTCACCACGACGATAGCAATGCAATGTTTGACTGCATCTCCCTATGTGATATATCTGTATTTGGGTATATACAGATCACGTAATTCAGGGAGCACTGTTACGTCAGGTCACCAACCATTATTACGACGCTCATATGTCATAGAGCTCCTTAGGATGTTTGTATAATCTTTATCCAAATTTTCATATGGCCGCAGTTACGGCGTTTATTTTACAGTTAATGTAACAGGGTGTCATTATATTTTTCTGTCTTTATGGTGGCAGACCACTTAAATAAATCTGAGTAGGCGGTTTCTACAAGTGGGTCAGATAAAATATTAAATATACAGTAAAAGCTCACACCTATTCATACCCTTTATGTACTGTATATCTACAATTACGTATACTACGTATACAGTTATCGTATACTATAATACGATAACTACCATTACAAAATGTCTCCCTTTTGATTTGAAGTGGTTCTTTTAAATAAGTAAATTGCAATCACTTAGCCTACATCTGAGCTCCTAATTCATCGCGACGACGGACTGAGACTCCAGTCGGATTTGTGAGAAGTAAAGGGGTGTGCCTGTTTTAAAACCGATTCATACGTCTTAAACACATGGACATAGATAGCAGTCTGTGTTATATAATTTATCTTTTTATTTTATTTAAATTTAAGTATCACATACACATTTTCAAAGTAACTGTACCCCTTTTAATTATGATCCCCATCGCTCACAGCTCCGAAGGTGAGACGAGGGCTACTTCAGATGGGATTTCCAATATTTCTCTCTTAGCTTGTATACCGGTGGAAAGGAGAGGGGTCTTAAAACGTGTTGATAGTAAGATTGGGATGTATTTGCAGTCTAGATATAGTTTTTTTAATGTTCGGAGCCGCCACAGATTCATTTTCTTACGACTGCTTTTCTGGATGACAATGACAATGCAAACGATGGTGTTAAGGCGAGGCTGTGCCTTAAGGCTCCTCTGCTTACAATATTCAGCGCGTAAATCGCAAACGAGCGCCTTCCCTTACGATGAAAATGCAGAAAATAAGACCACGAGATTTAAACCTACGGCTTACAAATTTATGCGTAAACACTAAAACCGTATCTTTAGCAAAACTGGCGAGACAATGTGTTTTATCATTTAAAAAAGTACTGGAAAATAATTAAAGGTTATCACGATAAACAGAGGTTACTGATCTACTACTGTACGCTGTGACCAAAAATGAGAGTCCCCCGATCCTCGCAGCCTTCATGCTTTGGTCTTGGCCTGGCCGTTTTTTTTAAGATAATGGGGTCAAGTTAAGAAATTATGCAAGTTTCTAATCAAATCCAAGGGCGCCCCGATCTCCTAAACATCTTTAGAAGGCCGACGGACCACACTGCACGGTCCGGGTCCGGGTCCTGACCCGGTTCTGGATAATGCCAGCTTAAAGTGAAAAATTCTACTGTACATATTATGTTTCTTATTATGGTATATATGTATAATGTGGCGCGACCGCTTCACGAAGCTAGAAAGAAAGTAATCCGCCATTTTTATTTTACCTGCAATTGAATTTGCCATTAAAATCACGATTAATACCGCAGCTGCTAAATAACTTACCTAAAAGCGTTCAGATACAAAAGCACTTGAGCTGTAATGTTTATATACTGTTGGCCCGATGACCTACTTCAAGAAGAATTGTTACATAGACCGCCAAGGACTGTCATCACACTTTACGTCATAAAGCGCTTTAAAACTTTAGACAAGTTCAACACCTCATATTTTGTACTGTTTATCATGGTAAAAGCAACTCAAAGCAATTCTAAAAATGATCGAAAGGTAAAAATACAAGCTTATACGAGCTGTCGTTTTAACATTTATAACATATATTTAAACAAAACATATATAATCTATTTTAATAAAATAGAAAAGTGTTCTTAGTCTTCACTTAAAAGCTGTTAGAAGCTGCCTTTCTGACAAGAGAGTTCTGTGAGTTCCACAGTCTCAGTGCATTAAAGTCAAAACCAGTTGCTTTTTATTTCCTGTTTTACGACAGAGCAAGGAGGGTGTCCACAGACCACTGTGCACCTGCAGGCTGATATGGGGGGTAAAAAGTCTAGAAGTTAGTAAATAAGATTTTAGCACATGTTCTAAAACAAACCGGACACCTGTACAGCGATGCCAACACAGTGATCTGAGCTCCTTCTTTGAGTTAAATCCTAGCATCTACATTTTTTACAAGTTGTTGCTATGGCAGAGCATGACCAGAGCATAACAGAAACCACCCATTTTCTAACCGCTTCATCCAATTCAGGGTCAGGTGGTCAGGGGGTCGGGGGGTCACGGGGGAGCCAGAGCCTCAGAAAGTAATAAGCAGGAGATACCTGGGACTGGATGGTAGTCCAATGCAGGGAAGACACAGACACTCACCAATTATCCCAGAAGCCAATTAACCTACCAGTAGTTCTTTGAAGTGTGGGAGGAAGCCAGAGCACCCAAAGCAAACTCATGCAAACATGGGGAGAACATACAAGCTCCATACAGATAGCACCCCAGGTCCAGAAGTGTACCCAGGACCTCAGCACTGTGAGCTAGCAATGCTAAACACTGGGCTACTGTGCATGCTAATTTCTAGGCATCAGGTGATCAATCAGGTAGTGTTTCTCAGATAAAAGGACACCAGTAATTTAGTATGAGATTCAAATTGACCTCAGAACAAAATATAACTTATGTTATATAACTTATATAGAACTTACTACAGCATAACTGTCTTATTTGTAGAAAATATTAACAGCATGCCTATTAAACATACAGTATCTAGCAATCAGCAATCAAAATAAAAACATTTCCAAACATGGAAACTGCCCAGTTAATGAAGCATTTCAAAGACATTAATCTATTCAATAATTACAGTTTCAAGTAGATAACAGATTTATATTCAGATTACGAAAGTATCATAACAACGGCTGCTTGTGTAAGGAATCCATGAATACCACTGTACATGAGAAATTCACACCTATTTGTAATCAATACACAAAATCCTATTGAATTTCAGGTACTTGTTTATTCTGCATTGCTTGACTCCGCGGACTCCTTGTTGTTTCAATATTCTAGCAATAGGACTAATCGCCAATACAGTGCCGTTGTAATCTATTCCTTCTGCCAGCAGAGGACGGTATTTGCACAGTCAGTTCAGGAAAAGATACGGTCCTCTCAGTTCACAGTACAACTGGCCACAGCCGTACTCGGAATATGCTCTCGATAACCTCGTTTAGTTTAAGAACGGCCGTATTTCATATCAACCCACAGATGCATTGCATAAACACTAGAATTCTGGGTGTATTTAAATTGACCTTATACGTTTTGGATTATGTTTAACCTTCTTCAATTTCTTTAACCATATTTTGAGATGATTACGTTTACAGAAGCAAATATTATTCAGTGCTTTTTCTTCACTCCTTTAATCAAACCCACATTTCTTTAAGGAGGGCCATTGTGAAACTCCCCAAAGTGAGCTGAATTAATCTTTTATTCTTCACACCTGCGAAGTCATTCCTTCATATTGTAATATGAAGGCCTTTCATTATTCACGTATACTACAACATCTGAAAATAATGGGTCTTGAAATAGTTGAATGAAAGAAAATCCTGAATAACTCCTCCAAATGCGTGTTACACTTTCATCAAGTACACACACTTTGAATGTGATGAACTATAAAAAGTTATTTTAACCATACCCAATGGAGCTCAGGAGTGCGATTGCATACACAATCATGTTTTCAGTGTTTGGACATCAGCCGTACATCAGAACAATCATTTCACTAACACAGCTCCATGTTGAGTGACTTCCCTTCAAGAACACAAAGTCACTTTCCCTTAGCAATTATTGCATGGACTTTGATTATCTGCCTTCTGCATCAAGCCCTGTATTATATACGGTACAAAGCCAAGTTTTGGGATAGTGCTTTGTTTGGATCCTTGTCTTGATCCTTTTGGATCCCAGGCTGCTCATTTGCAAATGAGTTTTGACATTAATTATAGTGATTATAGCAATGAGCTGGCACTGTGGTTCACAGAGCTGGGGTCCTGGGTTCAATTCCTGGGGTGCAGTCTGGATGGAATTGTATGTTCTCCCTTCATTTGTGTGGATTTCTTCCAGGTGCTCCAGTTTCTTCCCACAGTCCAAAGACATACAGTACTAGTAGGTTAAGGTGGAACTACAGTCCCAATTTTGCAGACACAAAATTATTTAATTTCAGTCACAAAATAAAATCATTGACATTATAGAAAAACTTTACAAACTCAAAATTGAGCACAAAATCATGAATTTTGTGAAAGGACTGTAAGTTACGCCATGTTGTAACAAATTCGCATTCAAGTTCCACACAAATTGCGATGTGATGCAGCCCTTCCTGCTCACTAATCACTGTAATGACTAATGCAATGTGATGTAGGAGAGAAAGGGTATAGGTTATGCAGCAAACATTTCACTGCAAAAAACGTTCCATTCCAAGGTTCTTTATGCAGAGTTAACAATGTAGTATTATTTATTGGCAAAAACGTAAAAAAGTTGAGAGCAATATTTCCATTGGATTAAACGAGATGTATTCACAAGCCTGCTCCTTTACAATGTCACAGGGCCACAACAGATTATAGGAAGTTTTGCTGCCTCGTTCTGAATCGCAGAACATGGTAATTCTTTAACCTTGAAATGTAGTCTATTTTGTGATGTAATGATGCAATGTCCCTTTACTGAGAGCCAGCAATCAACGGATGTGTCTGATCGTGAATGGTTTTCCCTGTTGTTTGTTGTATTACTTGGTGTTGCATTTTAAGCTGTGCATGAGGCAGGACCCGGAGGCTGCTGCTTCTGCTGGTGCTTCTGCTGGGATTGAGGAAGAGCTGAGCGCCATGTAAGGCAAAGACACTGCGTTCCACTTTATCAGGTGCCTGGAGTGTAAGAGCTGCAGATAATATTGAGTCACATTAATCCCAACATATTTCAAATATTATGAAAATTAAATAAATTAAATCAAATAACTTTCATTAAAAAAATCAATCACTCTTTACCTTGCTTTTTCAGTTGTTTTTAAGGAAAATTGATGCCGAGAATGTGTGAATACTGCTTTTTGATGGTTCCAAGACCAATGTGACCTGTTCTATTGCCTGCTAATTGTACGTTCCAGGTTGAAAAATTATTTTTAGGAGGTCAAGGTGTATGAATGATAAGAGAAAAACTGAAATAACCACAGCTACGCAAACACCAGTCCACCAAAAAAAAATCATTTAATTAAAATAAGGTAACATTTTTTTTTCATCATCATACGGATGAACTGTGCTAAATGTGTTTCTAAAAAGAAAAAGCAGGACGTGAGTCGTGAGCCAAGATCATGACTCTTTTGCTCTTCTTCACATCAGTTTTCATCTGCGAGGAGGAGGAGGAGGGCGGCTCCTGATGTGCTGACACTTGGGGATGTGCCTCTGTGCCGGCCTGGGGGCAAAGCGCCGGCCGCAGTGAGGGCAGGGCACGTAGTCGGGGTTTGGATTCGCGGGGGGCTGGGGCAGGTTCACAACTTTCCCTCCTTGCGTGATCACCTGCTGCACCTCCCTGGCCTGTTTGATGCTCCGAATGAAATCCTCGTGCTTCTGCCTCCAGTTGTTCTTTCTCAGCTGGGAACAGGAAATGAAACCAATAAAACAGCTTCCAGAAAAAGTCCAGACTAGCACTGCGTACACAGTCTGGTCGCAAACCATTCACAAGGCAAGAAAATATCAATACAGTAATAACGTAGCTTTCTGGGGCCACCTTTCAGGTCATTGGGTAGAGAGTACAATTTACGTAGTTATGGTTTTGTTTCCTGTGAGTGCTATTTGCTTGATATGTAGATTTTTACAACAGAATTCAGAAGTCACTAAGACACATTTATTCTGTCTGGCAAATGTGCCTTTGCGGCAGTTTTTCAGAAGAGTACTTCATAAAACACTTATTTATTGTCTACATTGATTTATAAGCTGAGTCTGACTCTAGGAAAAAAAAAGGGAAGCTTGGAAAGAGTTTAAGGATAGCCCTTACCACGATTGGCGGTTTAACCTTCTTCTTATGGATGTATGTCTCCAGTTCTGTTCCCTTGGCCCTGTGCTTGAAAGAGTCAAAAACCTTCCTCTTTGAATTCTGAAGCTTCTTGCAGATCTTGCTGTGTTTCTCCAGCCTCTCTACAGCAAACTTCCCGTGACACAGTTCACAGGGCACCAGCTGAGGGTTTCCACTCTGGCTATTCTCATATGGAAATTGCTCAGCGGTAGGGCAGATCAGACTTGTAGGGGACAAATATCTGTTTTACACTGACAGAGTTTGTTCATCCAGACATGTGGTGTTATTTCTGAAGTGGCCCTGCGCGGCCTGTGCCGCTGACACGTCGCTTTCAGGGAGCCTTGCTTTCTTGAGATACTTTCTCCTTCCACAGGGGACGTCTTCTAGCCCACGGCTGCAAGGGCTCACTTGACGTCTCTCCTGATGGGAAAGCGCAGAGGGAAAGTGCGATTCTGCGCATCCGCCATCTTCCATTGGAGAACCATAATCAAGGTTGTCTCCTCTGATAGGAAGGGCTTTCCTTGGAGTGAAGGCTTTTTGCTTCTCCATTCTGCAGGTCAGAAGAGGCACGGCCTTAGAGCGGTGGTTGGCCCATGGTCCTCTGGGGCAAAGCTCGCTCTACCTCGCCTCTATTTTCCCTTCTGGCCACCTCTCTGGAGTCTTCCATCTCTCTCGGAACCATCCTCAGCTCCTCCTGAGCTCTGAAGAGCTTCGCCTGCATCATGGCCTCCTTCTGGCGAATCTCGTCCTTCATCATGGCCTCCTTCCGGCGCATCTCATCCTGCAGGCTGGCCTGCCTCCGGCGATGCTCCTCCTTCAGCGCGGCCTCTGCCTCGGCCACTTTTCGTAGCTCCTCTTGCAACTGAAAGTGCTCCTTCCCATTGGCATGAGAAGGGCATTGCCCTGGAGGGGTCGCCACCATGGGGAGGACAGTCCTGTCCTTAGGTTTGCGTACTCTTGAGCCCCTCCTGCCCGGCCTCTCGCAGGGCCTCTCATGACCATCCTGAGGCGGGGTGGGGGCAAACAAGGAATCACTCTGTGCGTCCGGGCGGTCCACAGCCCGAACCTCACCAGGGCCGGAGACTTTCCTGTTACCCATAGGCTTCAGGGGGTAAGACCGATCATACCCCACAATGTTCTTCTCGGGGCCCTGTTGGGCTTGGAAGCGATAGCTGTTCCCCATCTTCTTCTCCGCAGCGTATTTGACATATTGGAAACATTTTCTCATCTTCTGTAGAGCTGCCTCCTGCCGCCGATTGTACATGGCGATCATTTTTTTCTCCTTTTCCTGCATCAGTTTCTCTTGGAAGGTGTCCTTCAGAAGCTGTATCTTGGGAGGCGGGCAGTACGTGGAGATCAGATCCTGTTGCCTTAAGGGCGCGGGTCGATTCGAGTCTGTGTCCTTCGGGGAGGGGGACAGAGCACCAGGCTTAGGACTGGGCTCCATTGGCAAATGAGATATGAGCTTTGTTTCCCAGGTATCTGGAAAAGGCAAAAATGGCAAATAAATGATATCCTGCACAGTCTAGTATGGTCTAATAGAAAAGAATAAAAAAAAACAATTCAGGAAATACACAACTTTTTAATATTAAACCTAATGGTGTTGAATGCTGCATGCTGACTCAGTAGGAGACAGATCCTAAACATAAACATTATAATAAACATTTGTTTCCCAAATAACATTCTCAATGTTCAGAATGCTTAAAGTCATGAGCTTTTTTAAAAATGTTTAACTGAAACCTGGAAATGTGCTATTTCATTTCAAAGCTTGTATTATATCTATGATATAAATGTTTTTTTATATAAAATTAACCCATTATGCAACAGGGGTTTGAGCAAAAGTCACTGTGAATAAGGGAATTTATCAATATTAATTAGCCGTTTCACTACATTATAGATAGATGAAGGATTATGATACAGTATATCGATTTCGCTACAAATTGACAAGCATATTTGATGACACTTACCAAACAAGTTTTAAACAGCGGAGAAATAGTTCACCACGACGATAGCAATGCAATGTTTGACTGCATCTCCCTATGTGATATATCTGTATTTGGGTATATACAGATCACGTAATTCAGGGAGCACTGTTACGTCAGGTCACCAACCATTATTACGACGCTCATATGTCATAGAGCTCCTTAGGATGTTTGTATAATCTTTATCCAAATTTTCATATGGCCGCAGTTACGGCGTTTATTTTACAGTTAATGTAACAGGGTGTCATTATATTTTTCTGTCTTTATGGTGGCAGACCACTTAAATAAATCTGAGTAGGCGGTTTCTACAAGTGGGTCAGATAAAATATTAAATATACAGTAAAAGCTCACACCTATTCATACCCTTTATGTACTGTATATCTACAATTACGTATACTACGTATACAGTTATCGTATACTATAATACGATAACTACCATTACAAAATGTCTCCCTTTTGATTTGAAGTGGTTCTTTTAAATAAGTAAATTGCAATCACTTAGCCTACATCTGAGCTCCTAATTCATCGCGACGACGGACTGAGACTCCAGTCGGATTTGTGAGAAGGGGTGTGCCTGTTTTAAAACCGATTCATACGTCTTAAACACATGGACATAGATAGCAGTCTGTGTTATATAATTTATCTTTTTATTTTATTTAAATTTAAGTATCACATACACATTTTCAAAGTAACTGTACCCCTTTTAATTATGATCCCCATCGCTCACAGCTCCGAAGGTGAGACGAGGGCTACTTCAGATGGGATTTCCAATATTTCTCTCTTAGCTTGTATACCGGTGGAAAGGAGAGGGGTCTTAAAACGTGTTGATAGTAAGATTGGGATGTATTTGCAGTCTAGATATAGTTTTTTTAATGTTCGGAGCCGCCACAGATTCATTTTCTTACGACTGCTTTTCTGGATGACAATGACAATGCAAACGATGGTGTTAAGGCGAGGCTGTGCCTTAAGGCTCCTCTGCTTACAATATTCAGCGCGTAAATCGCAAACGAGCGCCTTCCCTTACGATGAAAATGCAGAAAATAAGACCACGAGATTTAAACCTACGGCTTACAAATTTATGCGTAAACACTAAAACCGTATCTTTAGCAAAACTGGCGAGACAATGTGTTTTATCATTTAAAAAAGTACTGGAAAATAATTAAAGGTTATCACGATAAACAGAGGTTACTGATCTACTACTGTACGCTGTGACCAAAAATGAGAGTCCCCCGATCCTCGCAGCCTTCATGCTTTGGTCTTGGCCTGGCCGTTTTTTTTAAGATAATGGGGTCAAGTTAAGAAATTATGCAAGTTTCTAATCAAATCCAAGGGCGCCTCGATCTCCTAAACATCTTTAGAAGGCCGGCGGACCACACTGCACGGTCCGGGTCCGGGCCCTGACCCGGTTCTGGATAATGCCAGCTTAAAGTGAAAAATTCTACTGTACATATTATGTTTCTTATTATGGTATATATGTATAATGTGGCGCGACCGCTTCACGAAGCTAGAAAGAAAGTTATCCGCCATTTTTATTTTACCTGCAATTGAATTTGCCATTAAAATCACGATTAATACCGCAGCTGCTAAATTACTTACCTAAAAGCGTTCAGATACAAAAGCACTTGAGCTGTAATGTTTGTATACTGTTGGCCCGATGACCTACTTCAAGAAGAATTGTTACATAGACCGCCAAGGACTGTCATCACACTTTACGTCATAAAGCGCTTTAAAACTTTAGACAAGTTCAACACCTCATATTTTGTACTGTTTATCATGGTAAAAGCAACTCAAAGCAATTATAAAAATGATCGAAAGGTAAAAATACAAGCTTATACGAGCTGTCGTTTTAACATTTATAACATATATTTAAACAAAACATATATAATCTATTTTAATAAAATAGAAAAGTGTTCTTAGTCTTCACTTAAAAGCTGTTAGAAGCTGCCTTTCTGACAAGAGAGTTCTGTGAGTTCCACAGTCTCAGTGCATTAAAGTCAAAACCAGTTGCTTTTTATTTCCTCTTTTACGACAGAGCAAGGAGGGTGTCCACAGACCACTGTGCACCTGCAGACTGATATGGGGGGTAAAAAGTCTAGAAGTTAGTAAATAAGATTTTAGCACATGTTCTAAAACAAACCGGACACCTGTACAGTGATGCCAACACAGTGCTCTGAGCTCCTTCTTTGAGTTAAATCCTAGCATCTGCATTTTTTACAAGTTGTTGCTATGGCAGAGCATGACCAGAGCATAACAGAAACCACCCATTTTCTAACCGCTTCATCCAATTCAGGGTCAGGGGGTCAGGGGGTCGCGGGGCACGGGGGAGCCAGAGCCTCAGAAAGTAATAAGCAGGAGATACCTGGGACTGGATGGTAGTCCAATGCAGGGAAGACACAGACACTCACCAATTATCCCAGAAGCCAATTAACCTACCAGTAGTTCTTTGAACTGTGGGAGGAAGCCGGAGCACCCAAAGCAAACTCATGCAAACATGGGGAGAACATACAAGCTCCATACAGATAGCACCCCAGGTCCAGAAGTGTACCCAGGGCCTCAGCACTGTGAGCTAGCAATGCTAAACGCTGGGCTACTGTGCATGCTAATTTCTAGGCATCAGGTGATCAATCAGGTAGTGTTTCTCAGATAAAAGGACACCAGTTATTTAGTATGAGATTCAAATTGACCTCAGAACAAAATATAACTTATGTTATATAACTTACATAGAACTTACTACAGCATAACTGTCTTATTTGGCTCTTGTAGAAAATATTAACAGCATGCCTATTAAACATACAGTATCTAGCAATCAGCAATCAAAATAAAAACATTTCCAAACATGGAAACTGCCCAGTTAATGAAGCATTTCAAAGACATTAATCTATTCAATAATTACAGTTTTAAGTAGATAACAGATTTATATTCAGATTACGAAAGCATCATAACAACTGCTGCTTGTGTAAGGAATCCATGAATACCACTGTACATGAGAATTCCACACCTATTTGTAATCAATACACAAAATCCTATTGAATTTCAGGTACTTGTTTATTCAGCATTGCTTGACTCCGCGGACTCCTTGTTGTTTCAATATTCTAGCAATAGGACTAATCGCCAATACAGTGCCGTTGTAATCTATTCCTTCTGCCAGCAGAGGACGGTATTCGCACAGCCAGTTCAGGATAAGATACGGTCCTCGCAGTTCACAGTACAACTGGCCAAAGCCGTATTCGGAATATGCTCTCGATAACCTCGTTTAGTTTAAGTACGGCCATATTTCATATCAACCCACAGATGCATTGCATAAACACTAGAATTCTGGTTGTACTTAAATTGACCTTATACGTTTTGGATTATGTTTAACCTTCTTCAATTTCTTCAACCATATTTTGAGATGATTACGTTTACAGAAGCAAATATTATTCAGTGCTTTTTCTTCACTCCTTTAATCAAACCCACATTTCTATAAGGAGGGCCATTGTGAAACTCCCCAAAGTGAGCTGAATTAATCTTTCATTCTTCACACCTGCGAAGTCATTCCTTCATTGTGTAATATGAAGGCCTTTCATTATTCACGTATACTACAACATCTGAAAATAATGGGTCTTGAAATAGTTGAATGAAAGAAAATCCTGAATAACTCCTCCAAATGCGTGTTACACTTTCATCACGTACACACACTTTGAATGTGATGAACTATAAAAAGTTATTTTAACCATACCCAATGGAGCTCAGGAGTGCGATTGCATACACAATCATGTTTTCAGTGTTTGGACATCAGCCGTACATCAGAACAATCATTTCACTAACACAGCTCCGTGTTGAGTGACTTCCCTCCAAGAACACAAAGTCACTTTCCCTTAGCAATTATTGCATGGACTTTGATTATCTGCCTTCTGCATCAAGCCCTGTATTATATACGGTACAAAGCCAAGCTTTGGGATAGTGCTTTGTTTGGATCCTTGTCTTGATCCTTTTGGATCCCAGGCTGCTCATTTGCAAATGAGTTTTGACATTAATTATAGTGACTATAGCAATGAGGTGGCACTGTGGTTCACAGATCTGGGGTCCTGGGTTCAATTCCTGGGGTGCAGTCTGGATGGAATTGTATGTTCTCCCTTCATTTGTGTGGATTTCTTCCAGGTGCTCCAGTTTCTTCCCACAGTCCAAAGACATACAGTACTAGTAGGTTAAGGTGGAACTACAGTCCCAATTTTGCAGACACAAAAGTATTTAATTTCAGTCACAAAATAAAATCATTGACATTATAGAAAAACTTTACAAACTCAAAATTGAGCACAAAATCATGAATTTTGTGAAAGGACTGTAAGTTACGCCATGTTGTAACAAATTCGCATTCAAGTTCCACACAAATTGCGATGTGATGCAGCCCTTCCTGCTCACTAATCACTGTAATGACTAATGCAATGTGATGTAGGAGAGAAAGGGTATAGGTTATGCAGCAAACATTTCACTGCAAAAAACGTTCCATTCCAAGGTTCTTTATGCAGAGTTAACAATGTAGTATTATTTATTGGCAAAAACGTAAAAAAGTTGAGAGCAATATTTCCATTGGATTAAACGAGATGTATTCACAAGCCTGCTCCTTTACAATGTCACAGGGCCACAACAGATTATAGGAAGTTTTGCTGCCTCGTTCTGAATCGCAGAACATGGTAATTCTTTAACCTTGAAATGTAGTCTATTTTGTGATGTAATGATGCAATGTCCCTTTACTGAGAGCCAGCAATCAACGGATGTGTCTGATCGTGAATGGTTTTCCCTGTTGTTTGTTGTATTACTTGGTGTTGCATTTTAAGCTGTGCATGAGGCAGGACCCGGAGGCTGCTGCTTCTGCTGGTGCTTCTGCTGGGATTGAGGAAGAGCTGAGCGCCATGTAAGGCAAAGACACTGCGTTCCACTTTATCAGGTGCCTGGAGTGTAAGAGCTGCAGATTATATTGAGTCACATTAATCCCAACATATTTCAAATATTATGAAAATTAAATAAATTAAATCAAATAACTTTCATTAAAAAAATCAATCACTCTTTACCTTGCTTTTTCAGTTGTTTTTAAGGAAAATTGATGCCGAGAATGTGTGAATACTGCTTTTTGATGGTTCCAAGACCAATGTGACCTGTTCTATTGCCTGCTAATTGTACGTTCCAGGTTGAAAAATTATTTTTAGGAGGTCAAGGTGTATGAATGATAAGAGAAAAACTGAAATAACCATAGCTACGCAAACACCAGTCCACCAAAAAAAAATCATTTAATTAAAATAAGGTAACATTTTTTTTTCATCATCATACGGATGAACTGTGCTAAATGTGTTTCTAAAAAGAAAAAGCAGGACGTGAGACGTGAGCCAAGATCATGACTCTTTTGCTCTTCTTCACATCAGTTTTCATCTGCGAGGAGGAGGAGGAGGGTGGCTCCTGATGTGCTGACACTTGGGGATGTGCCTCTGTGCCGGCCTGGGGGCAAAGCGCCGGCCGCAGTGAGGGCAGGGCACGTAGTCGGGGTTTGGATTCGCGGGGGGCTGGGGCAGGTTCACAACTTTCCCTCCTTGCGTGATCACCTGCTGCACCTCCCTGGCCTGTTTGATGCTCCGAATGAAATCCTCGTGCTTCTGCCTCCAGTTGTTCTTTCTCAGCTGGGAAC
Source organism: Lepisosteus oculatus (assembly GCF_040954835.1). Taxonomy (NCBI): domain Eukaryota; kingdom Metazoa; phylum Chordata; class Actinopteri; order Semionotiformes; family Lepisosteidae; genus Lepisosteus; species Lepisosteus oculatus. Next base: position 263,780 of record NW_027167654.1, on the reverse strand, counting down.
AGGAAATGAAACCAATAAAACAGCTTCCAGAAAAAGTCCAGACCAGCACTGCGTACACAGTCTGGTCGCAAACCATTCACAAGGCAAGAAAATATCAATACAGTAATAACGTAGCTTTCTGGGGCCACCTTTCAGGTCATTGGGTAGAGAGTACAATTTACGTAGTTATGGTTTTGTTTCCTGTGAGTGCTATTTGCTTGATATGTAGATTTTTACAACAGAATTCAGAAGTCACTAAGACACATTTATTCTGTCTGGCAAATGTGCCTTTGCGGCAGTTTTTCAGAAGAGTACTTCATAAAACACTTATTTATTGTCTTCATTGATTTATAAGCTGAGTCTGACTCTAGGAAAAAAAAAGGGAAGCTTGGAAAGAGTTTAAGGATAGCCCTTACCACGATTGGCGGTTTAACCTTCTTCTTATGGATGTATGTCTCCAGTTCTGTTCCCTTGGCCCTGTGCTTGAAAGAGTCAAAAACCTTCCTCTTTGAATTCTGAAGCTTCTTGCAAATCTTGCTGTGTTTCTCCAGCCTCTCTACAGCAAACTTCCCGTGACACAGTTCACAGGGCACCAGCTGAGGGTTTCCACTCTGGCTATTCTCATATGGAAATTGCTCAGCGGTAGGGCACATCAGACTTGTAGGGGACAAATATCTGTTTTCCACTGACAGAGTTTGTTCATCCAGACATGTGGTCTTATTTCTGAAGTGGCCCTGCGCGGCCTGTGCCGCTGACACGTCGCTTTCAGGGAGCCTTGCTTTCTTGAGATACTTTCTCCTTCCACAGGGGACGTCTTCTAGCCCACGGCTGCAAGGGCTCACTTGACGTCTCTCCTGATGGGAAAGCGCAGAGGGAAAGTGCGATTCTGCGCATCCGCCATCTTCCATTGGAGAACCATAATCAAGGTTGTCTCCTCTGATAGGAAGGGCTTTCCTTGGAGTGAAGGCTTTTTGCTTCTCCATTCTGCAGGTCAGAAGAGGCACGGCCTTAGAGCGGTGGTTGGCCCATGGTCCTCTGGGGCAAAGCTCGCTCTGCCTCGCCTCTATTTTCCCTTCCGGCCACCTCTCTGGAGTCTTCCATCTCTCTCGGAACCATCCTCAGCTCCTCCTGAGCTCTGAAGAGCTTCGCCTGCATCATGGCCTCCTTCTGGCGAATCTCGTCCTTCATCATGGCCTCCTTCCGGCGCATCTCATCCTGCAGGCTGGCCTCCCTCCGGCGATGCTCCTCCTTCAGCGCGGCCTCTGCCTCGGCCACTTTTCGTAGCTCCTCTTGCAACTGAAAGTGCTCCTTCCCATTGGCATGAGAAGGGCATTGCCCTGGAGGGGTCGCCACCATGGGGAGGACAGTCCTGTCCTTAGGTTTGCGTACTCTTGAGCCCCTCCTGCCCGGCCTCTCGCAGGGCCTCTCATGACCATCCTGAGGCGGGGTGGGGGCAAACAAGGAATCACTCTGTGCGTCCGGGCGGTCCACAGCCCGAACCTCACCAGGGCCGGAGACTTTCCTGTTACCCATAGGCTTCAGGGGGTAAGACCGATCATACCCCACAATGTTCTTCTCGGGGCCCTGTTGGGCTTGGAAGCGATAGCTGTTCCCCATCTTCTTCTCCGCAGCGTATTTGACATATTGGAAACATTTTCTCATCTTCTGTAGAGCTGCCTCCTGCCGCCGATTGTACATGGCGATCATTTTTTTCTCCTTTTCCTGCATCAGTTTCTCTTGGAAGGTGTCCTTCAGAAGCTGTATCTTGGGAGGCGGGCAGTACGTGGAGATCAGATCCTGTTGCCTTAAGGGCGCGGGTCGATTCGAGTCTGTGTCCTTCGGGGAGGGGGACAGAGCACCAGGCTTAGGACTGGGCTCCATTGGCAAATGAGATATGAGCTTTGTTTCCCAGGTATCTGGAAAAGGCAAAAATGGCAAATAAATGATATCCTGCACAGTCTAGTATGGTCTAATAGAAAAGAATAAAAAAAAACAATTCAGGAAATACACAACTTTTTAATATTAAACCTAATGGTGTTGAATGCTGCATGCTGACTCAGTAGGAGACAGATCCTAAACATAAACATTATAATAAACATTTGTTTCCCAAATAACATTCTCAATGTTCAGAATGCTTAAAGTCATGAGCTTTTTTAAAAATGTTTAACTGAAACCTGGAAATGTGCTATTTCATTTCAAAGCTTGTATTATATCTATGATATAAATGTTTTTTTATATAAAATTAACCCATTATGCAACAGGGGTTTGAGCAAAAGTCACTGTGAATAAGGGAATTTATCAATATTAATTAGCCGTTTCACTACATTATAGATAGCTGAAGGATTATGATACAGTATATCGATTTCGCTACAAATTGACAAGCATATTTGATGACACTTACCAAACAAGTTTTAAACAGCGGAGAAATAGTTCACCACGACGATAGCAATGCAATGTTTGACTGCATCTCCCTATGTGATATATCTGTATTTGGGTATATACAGATCACGTAATTCAGGGAGCACTGTTACGTCAGGTCACCAACCATTATTACGACGCTCATATGTCATAGAGCTCCTTAGGATGTTTGTATAATCTTTATCCAAATTTTCATATGGCCGCAGTTACGGCGTTTATTTTACAGTTAATGTAACAGGGTGTCATTATATTTTTCTGTCTTTATGGTGGCAGACCACTTAAATAAATCTGAGTAGGCGGTTTCTACAAGTGGGTCAGATAAAATATTAAATATACAGTAAAAGCTCACACCTATTCATACCCTTTATGTACTGTATATCTACAATTACGTATACTACGTATACAGTTATCGTATACTATAAAACGATAACTACCATTACAAAATGTCTCCCTTTTGATTTGAAGTGGTTCTTTTAAATAAGTAAATTGCAATCACTTAGCCTACATCTGAGCTCCTAATTCATCGCGACGACGGACTGAGACTCCAGTCGGATTTGTGAGAAGGGGTGTGCCTGTTTTAAAACCGATTCATACGTCTTAAACACATGGACATAGATAGCAGTCTGTGTTATATAATTTATCTTTTTATTTTATTTAAATTTAAGTATCACATACACATTTTCAAAGTAACTGTACCCCTTTTAATTATGATCCCCATCGCTCACAGCTCCGAAGGTGAGACGAGGGCTACTTCAGATGGGATTTCCAATATTTCTCTCTTAGCTTGTATACCGGTGGAAAGGAGAGGGGTCTTAAAACGTGTTGATAGTAAGATTGGGATGTATTTGCAGTCTAGATATAGTTTTTTTAATGTTCGGAGCCGCCACAGATTCATTTTCTTACGACTGCTTTTCTGGATGACAATGACAATGCAAACGATGGTGTTAAGGCGAGGCTGTGCCTTAAGGCTCCTCTGCTTACAATATTCAGCGCGTAAATCGCAAACGAGCGCCTTCCCTTACGATGAAAATGCAGAAAATAAGACCACGAGATTTAAACCTACGGCTTACAAATTTATGCGTAAACACTAAAACCGTATCTTTAGCAAAACTGGCGAGACAATGTGTTTTATCATTTAAAAAAGTACTGGAAAATAATTAAAGGTTATCACGATAAACAGAGGTTACTGATCTACTACTGTACGCTGTGACCAAAAATGAGAGTCCCCCGATCCTCGCAGCCTTCATGCTTTGGTCTTGGCCTGGCCGTTTTTTTTTAAGATAATGGGGTCAAGTTAAGAAATTATGCAAGTTTCTAATCAAATCCAAGGGCGCCCCGATCTCCTAAACATCTTTAGAAGGCCGACGGACCACACTGCACGGTCCGGGTCCGGGTCCTGACCCGGTTCTGGATAATGCCAGCTTAAAGTGAAAAATTCTACTGTACATATTATGTTTCTTATTATGGTATATATGTATAATGTGGCGCGACCGCTTCACGAAGCTAGAAAGAAAGTTATCCGCCATTTTTATTTTACCTGCAATTGAATTTGCCATTAAAATCACGATTAATACCGCAGCTGCTAAATTACTTACCTAAAAGCGTTCAGATACAAAAGCACTTGAGCTGTAATGTTTATATACTGTTGGCCCGATGACCTACTTCAAGAAGAATTGTTACATAGACCGCCAAGGACTGTCATCACACTTTACGTCATAAAGCGCTTTAAAACTTTAGACAAGTTCAACACCTCATATTTTGTACTGTTTATCATGGTAAAAGCAACTCAAAGCAATTCTAAAAATGATCGAAAGGTAAAAATACAAGCTTATACGAGCTGTCGTTTTAACATTTATAACATATATTTAAACAAAACATATATAATCTATTTTAATAAAATAGAAAAGTGTTCTTAGTCTTCACTTAAAAGCTGTTAGAAGCTGCCTTTCTGACAAGAGAGTTCTGTGAGTTCCACAGTCTCAGTGCATTAAAGTCAAAACCAGTTGCTTTTTATTTCCTGTTTTATGACAGAGCAAGGAGGGTGTCCACAGACCACTGTGCACCTGCAGGCTGATATGGGGGGTAAAAAGTCTAGAAGTTAGTAAATAAGATTTTAGCACATGTTCTAAAACAAACCGGACACCTGTACAGCGATGCCAACACAGTGATCTGAGCTCCTTCTTTGAGTTAAATCCTAGCATCTGCATTTTTTACAAGTTGTTGCTATGGCAGAGCATGACCAGAGCATAACAGAAACCACCCATTTTCTAACCGCTTCATCCAATTCAGGGTCAGGTGGTCAGGGGGTCGGGGGGTCACGGGGGAGCCAGAGCCTCAGAAAGTAATAAGCAGGAGATACCTGGGACTGGATGGTAGTCCAATGCAGGGAAGACACAGACACTCACCAATTATCCCAGAAGCCAATTAACCTACCAGTAGTTCTTTGAAGTGTGGGAGGAAGCCGGAGCACCCAAAGCAAACTCATGCAAACATGGGGAGAACATACAAGCTCCATACAGATAGCACCCCAGGTCCAGAAGTGTACCCAGGGCCTCAGCACTGTGAGCTAGCAATGCTAAACACTGGGCTACTGTGCATGCTAATTTCTAGGCATCAGGTGATCAATCAGGTAGTGTTTCTCAGATAAAAGGACACCAGTAATTTAGTATGAGATTCAAATTGACCTCAGAACAAAATATAACTTATGTTATATAACTTATATAGAACTTACTACAGCATAACTGTCTTATTTGTAGAAAATATTATCAGCATGCCTATTAAACATACAGTATCTAGCAATCAGCAATCAAAATAAAAACATTTCCAAACATGGAAACTGCCCAGTTAATGAAGCATTTCAAAGACATTAATCTATTCAATAATTACAGTTTCAAGTAGATAACAGATTTATATTCAGATTACGAAAGTATCATAACAACGGCTGCTTGTGTAAGGAATCCATGAATACCACTGTACATGAGAAATTCACACCTATTTGTAATCAATACACAAAATCCTATTGAATTTCAGGTACTTGTTTATTCTGCATTGCTTGACTCCGCGGACTCCTTGTTGTTTCAATATTCTAGCAATAGGACTAATCGCCAATACAGTGCCGTTGTAATCTATTCCTTCTGCCAGCAGAGGACGGTATTTGCACAGTCAGTTCAGGATAAGATACGGTCCTCTCAGTTCACAGTACAACTGGCCACAGCCGTACTCGGAATATGCTCTCGATAACCTCGTTTAGTTTAAGAACGGCCGTATTTCATATCAACCCACAGATGCATTGCATAAACACTAGAATTCTGGGTGTATTTAAATTGACCTTATACGTTTTGGATTATGTTTAACCTTCTTCAATTTCTTTAACCATATTTTGAGATGATTACGTTTACAGAAGCAAATATTATTCAGTGCTTTTTCTTCACTCCTTTAATCAAACCCACATTTCTTTAAGGAGGGCCATTGTGAAACTCCCCAAAGTGAGCTGAATTAATCTTTTATTCTTCACACCTGCGAAGTCATTCCTTCATTGTGTAATATGAAGGCCTTTCATTATTCACGTATACTACAACATCTGAAAATAATGGGTCTTGAAATAGTTGAATGAAAGAAAATCCTGAATAACTCCTCCAAATGCGTGTTACACTTTCATCAGGTACACACACTTTGAATGTGATGAACTATAAAAAGTTATTTTAACCATACCCAATGGAGCTCGGGAGTGCGATTGCATATACAATCATGTTTTCAGTGTTTGGACATCAACCGTACATCAGAACAATCATTTCACTAACACAGCTCCATGTTGAGTGACTTCCCTCCAAAAACACAAAGTCACTTTCCCTTAGCAATTATTGCATGGACTTAGATTATCTGCCTTCTGCATCAAGCCCTGTATGATATACTGTACAAAGCCAAGCTTTGGGATAGTGCTTTGTTTGGATCCTTGTCTTGATCCTTTTGGATCCCAGGCTGCTCATTTGCAAATGAGTTTTGACATTAATTATAGTGACTATAGCAATGAGGTGGCACTGTGGTTCACAGAGCTGGGGTCCTGGGTTCAATTCCTGGGGTGCAGTCTGGATGGAATTGTATGTTCTCCCTTCATTTGTGTGGATTTCTTCCAGGTGCTCCAGTTTCTTCCCACAGTCCAAAGACATACAGTACTAGTAGGTTAAGGTGGAACTACAGTCCCAATTTTGCAGACACAAAAGTATTTAATTTCAGTCACAAAATAAAATCATTGACATTATAGAAAAACTTTACAAACTCAAAATTGAGCACAAAATCATGAATTTTGTGAAAGGACTGTAAGTTACGCCATGTTGTAACAAATTCGCATTCAAGTTCCACACAAATTGCAATGTGATGCAGCCCTTCCTGCTCACTAATCACTGTAATGACTAATGCAATGTGATGTAGGAGAGAAAGGGTATAGGTTATGCAGCAAACATTTCACTGCAAAAAACGTTCCATTCCAAGGTTCTTTATGCAGAGTTAACAATGTAGTATTATTTATTGGCAAAAACGTAAAAAAGTTGAGAGCTATATTTCCATTGGATTAAACGAGATGTATTCACAAGCCTGCTCCTTTACAATGTCATAGGGCCACAACAGATTATAGGAAGTTTTGCTGCCTCGTTCTGAATCGCAGAACATGGTAATTCTTTAACCTTGAAATGTAGTCTATTTTGTGATGTAATGATGCAATGTCCCTTTACTGAGAGCCAGCAATCAACGGATGTGTCTGATCGTGAATGGTTTTCCCTGTTGTTTGTTGTATTACTTGGTGTTGCATTTTAAGCTGTGCATGAGGCAGGACCCGGAGGCTGCTGCTTCTGCTGGTGCTTCTGCTGGGATTGAGGAAGAGCTGAGCGCCATGTAAGGCAAAGACACTGCGTTCCACTTTATCAGGTGCCTGGAGTGTAAGAGCTGCAGATAATATTGAGTCACATTAATCCCAACATATTTCAAATATTATGAAAATTAAATAAATTAAATCAAATAACTTTCATTAAAAAAATCAATCACTCTTTACCTTGCTTTTTCAGTTGTTTTTAAGGAAAATTGATGCCGAGAATGTGTGAATACTGCTTTTTGATGGTTCCAAGACCAATGTGACCTGTTCTATTGCCTGCTAATTGTACGTTCCAGGTTGAAAAATTATTTTTAGGAGGTCAAGGTGTATGAATGATAAGAGAAAAACTGAAATAACCATAGCTACGCAAACACCAGTCCACCAAAAAAAAATCATTTAATTAAAATAAGGTAACATTTTTTTTTCATCATCATACGGATGAACTGTGCTAAATGTGTTTCTAAAAAGAAAAAGCAGGACGTGAGTCGTGAGCCAAGATCATGACTCTTTTGCTCTTCTTCACATCAGTTTTCATCTGCGAGGAGGAGGAGGAGGGCGGCTCCTGATGTGCTGACACTTGGGGAAGTGCCTCTGTGCCGGCCTGGGGGCAAAGCGCCGGCCGCAGTGAGGGCAGAGCACGTAGTCGGGGTTTGGATTCGCGGGGGGCTGGGGCAGGTTCACAACTTTCCCTCCTTGCGTGATCACCTGCTGCACCTCCCTGGCCTGTTTGATGCTCCGAATGAAATCCTCGTGCTTCTGCCTCCAGTTGTTCTTTCTCAGCTGGGAACAGGAAATGAAACCAATAAAACAGCTTCCAGAAAAAGTCCAGACTAGCACTGCGTACACAGTCTGGTCGCAAACCATTCACAAGGCAAGAAAATATCAATACAGTAATAACGTAGCTTTCTGGGGCTACCTTTCAGGTCATTGGGTAGAGAGTACAATTTACGTAGTTATGGTTTTGTTTCCTGTGAGTGCTATTTGCTTGATATGTAGATTTTTACAACAGAATTCAGAAGTCACTAAGACACATTTATTCTGTCTGGCAAATGTGCCTTTGCGGCAGTTTTTCAGAAGAGTACTTCATAAAACACTTATTTATTGTTTACATTGATTTATAAGCTGTGTCTGACTCTAGGAGAAAAAAAGGGAAGCTTGGAAAGAGTTTAAGGATAGCCCTTACCACGATTGGCGGTTTAACCTTCTTCTTATGGATGTATGTCTCCAGTTCTGTTCCCTTGGCCCTGTGCTTGAAAGAGTCAAAAACCTTCCTCTTTGAATTCTGAAGCTTCTTGCAGATCTTGCTGTGTTTCTCCAGCCTCTCTACAGCAAACTTCCCGTGACACAGTTCACAGGGCACCAGCTGAGGGTTTCCACTCTGGCTATTCTCATATGGAAATTGCTCAGCGGTAGGGCACATCAGACTTGTAGGGGACAAATATCTGTTTTCCACTGACAGAGTTTGTTCATCCAGACATGTGGTCTTATTTCTGAAGTGGCCCTGCGCGGCCTGTGCCGCTGACACGTCGCTTTCAGGGAGCCTTGCTTTCTTGAGATACTTTCTCCTTCCACAGGGGACGTCTTCTAGCCCACGGCTGCAAGGGCTCACTTGACGTCTCTCCTGATGGGAAAGCGCAGAGGGAAAGTGCGATTCTGCGCATCCGCCATCTTCCATTGGAGAACCATAATCAAGGTTGTCTCCTCTGATAGGAAGGGCTTTCCTTGGAGTGAAGGCTTTTTGCTTCTCCATTCTGCAGGTCAGAAGAGGCACGGCCTTAGAGCGGTGGTTGGCCCATGGTCCTCTGGGGCAAAGCTCGCTCTGCCTCGCCTCTATTTTCCCTTCCGGCCACCTCTCTGGAGTCTTCCATCTCTCTCGGAACCATCCTCAGCTCCTCCTGAGCTCTGAAGAGCTTCGCCTGCATCATGGCCTCCTTCTGGCGAATCTCGTCCTTCATCATGGCCTCCTTCCGGCGCATCTCATCCTGCAGGCTGGCCTCCCTCCGGCGATGCTCCTCCTTCAGCGCGGCCTCTGCCTCGCCCACTTTTCTTAGCTCCTCTTGCAACTGAAAGTGCTCCTTCCCATTGGCATGAGAAGGGCATTGCCCTGGAGGGGTCGCCACCATGGGGAGGACAGTCCTGTCCTTAGGTTTGCGTACTCTTGAGCCCCTCCTGCCCGGCCTCTCGCAGGGCCTCTCATGACCATCCTGAGGCGGGGTGGGGGCAAACAAGGAATCACTCTGTGCGTCCGGGCGGTCCACAGCCCGAACCTCACCAGGGCCAGAGACTTTCCTGTTACCCATAGGCTTCAGGGGGTAAGACCGATCATACCCCACAATGTTCTTCTCGGGGCCCTGTTGGGCTTGGAAGCGATAGCTGTTCCCCATCTTCTTCTCCGCAGCGTATTTGACATATTGGAAACATTTTCTCATCTTCTGTAGAGCTGCCTCCTGCCGCCGATTGTACATGGCGATCATTTTTTTCTCCTTTTCCTGCATCAGTTTCTCTTGGAAGGTGTCCTTCAGAAGCTGTATCTTGGGAGGCGGGCAGTACGTGGAGATCAGATCCTGTTGCCTTAAGGGCGCGGGTCGATTCGAGTCTGTGTCCTTCGGGGAGGGGGACAGAGCACCAGGCTTAGGACTGGGCTCCATTGGCAAATGAGATATGAGCTTTGTTTCCCAGGTATCTGGAAAAGGCAAAAATGGCAAATAAATGATATCCTGCACAGTCTAGTATGGTCTAATAGAAAAGAATAAAAAAAAACAATTCAGGAAATACACAACTTTTTAATATTAAACCTAATGGTGTTGAATGCTGCATGCTGACTCAGTAGGAGACAGATCCTAAACATAAACATTATAATAAACATTTGTTTCCCAAATAACATTCGCAATGTTCAGAATGCTTAAAGTCATGAGCTTTTTTAAAAATGTTTAACTGAAACCTGGAAATGTGCTATTTCATTTCAAAGCTTGTATTATATCTATGATATAAATGTTTTTTTATATAAAATTAACCCATTATGCAACAGGGGTTTGAGCAAAAGTCACTGTGAATAAGGGAATTTATCAATATTAATTAGCCGTTTCACTACATTATAGATAGCTGAAGGATTATGATACAGTATATCGATTTCGCTACAAATTGACAAGCATATTTGATGACACTTACCAAACAAGTTTTAAACAGCGGAGAAATAGTTCACCACGACGATAGCAATGCAATGTTTGACTGCATCTCCCTATGTGATATATCTGTATTTGGGTATATACAGATCACGTAATTCAGGGAGCACTGTTACGTCAGGTCACCAACCATTATTACGACGCTCATATGTCATAGAGCTCCTTAGGATGTTTGTATAATCTTTATCCAAATTTTCATATGGCCGCAGTTACGGCGTTTATTTTATAGTTAATGTAACAGGGTGTCATTATATTTTTCTGTCTTTATGGTGGCAGACCACTTAAATAAATCTGAGTAGGCGGTTTCTACAAGTGGGTCAGATAAAATATTAAATATACAGTAAAAGCTCACACCTATTCATACCCTTTATGTACTGTATATCTACAATTACGTATACTACGTATACAGTTATCGTATACTATAATACGATAACTACCATTACAAAATGTCTCCCTTTTGATTTGAAGTGGTTCTTTTAAATAAGTAAATTGCAATCACTTAGCCTACATCTGAGCTCCTAATTCATCGCGACGACGGACTGAGACTCCAGTCGGATTTGTGAGAAGTAAAGGGGTGTGCCTGTTTTAAAACCGATTCATACGTCTTAAACACATGGACATAGATAGCAGTCTGTGTTATATAATTTATCTTTTTATTTTATTTAAATTTAAGTATCACATACACATTTTCAAAGTAACTGTACCCCTTTTAATTATGATCCCCATCGCTCACAGCTCCGAAGGTGAGACGAGGGCTACTTCAGATGGGATTTCCAATATTTCTCTCTTAGCTTGTATACCGGTGGAAAGGAGAGGGGTCTTAAAACGTGTTGATAGTAAGATTGGGATGTATTTGCAGTCTAGATATAGTTTTTTTAATGTTCGGAGCCGCCACAGATTCATTTTCTTACGACTGCTTTTCTGGATGACAATGACAATGCAAACGATGGTGTTAAGGCGAGGCTGTGCCTTAAGGCTCCTCTGCTTACAATATTCAGCGCGTAAATCGCAAACGAGCGCCTTCCCTTACGATGAAAATGCAGAAAATAAGACCACGAGATTTAAACCTACGGCTTACAAATTTATGCGTAAACACTAAAACCGTATCTTTAGCAAAACTGGCGAGACAATGTGTTTTATCATTTAAAAAAGTACTGGAAAATAATTAAAGGTTATCACGATAAACAGAGGTTACTGATCTACTACTGTACGCTGTGACCAAAAATGAGAGTCCCCCGATCCTCGCAGCCTTCATGCTTTGGTCTTGGCCTGGCCGTTTTTTTTTAAGATAATGGGGTCAAGTTAAGAAATTATGCAAGTTTCTAATCAAATCCAAGGGCGCCCCGATCTCCTAAACATCTTTAGAAGGCCGACGGACCACACTGCACGGTCCGGGTCCGGGTCCTGACCCGGTTCTGGATAATGCCAGCTTAAAGTGAAAAATTCTACTGTACATATTATGTTTCTTATTATGGTATATATGTATAATGTGGCGCGACCGCTTCACGAAGCTAGAAAGAAAGTTATCCGCCATTTTTATTTTACCTGCAATTGAATTTGCCATTAAAATCACGATTAATACCGCAGCTGCTAAATTACTTACCTAAAAGCGTTCAGATACAAAAGCACTTGAGCTGTAATGTTTATATACTGTTGGCCCGATGACCTACTTCAAGAAGAATTGTTACATAGACCGCCAAGGACTGTCATCACACTTTACGTCATAAAGCGCTTTAAAACTTTAGACAAGTTCAACACCTCATATTTTGTACTGTTTATCATGGTAAAAGCAACTCAAAGCAATTCTAAAAATGATCGAAAGGTAAAAATACAAGCTTATACGAGCTGTCGTTTTAACATTTATAACATATATTTAAACAAAACATATATAATCTATTTTAATAAAATAGAAAAGTGTTCTTAGTCTTCACTTAAAAGCTGTTAGAAGCTGCCTTTCTGACAAGAGAGTTCTGTGAGTTCCACAGTCTCAGTGCATTAAAGTCAAAACCAGTTGCTTTTTATTTCCTCTTTTACGACAGAGCAAGGAGGGTGTCCACAGACCACTGTGCACCTGCAGACTGATATGGGGGGTAAAAAGTCTAGAAGTTAGTAAATAAGATTTTAGCACATGTTCTAAAACAAACCGGACACCTGTACAGCGATGCCAACACAGTGATCTGAGCTCCTTCTTTGAGTTAAATCCTAGCATCTACATTTTTTACAAGTTGTTGCTATGGCAGAGCATGACCAGAGCATAACAGAAACCACCCATTTTCTAACCGCTTCATCCAATTCAGGGTCAGGTGGTCAGGGGGTCGGGGGGTCACGGGGGAGCCAGAGCCTCAGAAAGTAATAAGCAGGAGATACCTGGGACTGGATGGTAGTCCAATGCAGGGAAGACACAGACACTCACCAATTATCCCAGAAGCCAATTAACCTACCAGTAGTTCTTTGAAGTGTGGGAGGAAGCCGGAGCACCCAAAGCAAACTCATGCAAACATGGGGAGAACATACAAGCTCCATACAGATAGCACCCCAGGTCCAGAAGTGTACCCAGGGCCTCAGCACTGTGAGCTAGCAATGCTAAACACTGGGCTACTGTGCATGCTAATTTCTAGGCATCAGGTGATCAATCAGGTAGTGTTTCTCAGATAAAAGGACACCAGTAATTTAGTATGAGATTCAAATTGACCTCAGAACAAAATATAACTTATGTTATATAACTTATATAGAACTTACTACAGCATAACTGTCTTATTTGTAGAAAATATTAACAGCATGCCTATTAAACATACAGTACCTAGCAATCAGCAATCAAAATAAAAACATTTCCAAACATGGAAACTGCCCAGTTAATGAAGCATTTCAAAGACATTAATCTATTCAATAATTACAGTTTCAAGTAGATAACAGATTTATATTCAGATTACGAAAGTATCAAAACAACGGCTGCTTGTGTAAGGAATCCATGAATACCACTGTACATGAGAAATTCACACCTATTTGTAATCAATACACAAAATCCTATTGAATTTCAGGTACTTGTTTATTCTGCATTGCTTGACTCCGCGGACTCCTTGTTGTTTCAATATTCTAGCAATAGGACTAATCGCCAATACAGTGCCGTTGTAATCTATTCCTTCTGCCAGCAGAGGACGGTATTTGCACAGTCAGTTCAGGATAAGACACGGTCCTCTCAGTTCACAGTACAACTGGCCACAGCCGTAATCGGAATATGCTCTCGATAACCTCGTTTAGTTTAAGAACGGCCGTATTTCATATCAACCCACAGATGCATTGCATAAACACTAGAATTCTGGGTGTATTTAAATTGACCTTATACGTTTTGGATTATGTTTAACCTTCTTCAATTTCTTTAACCATATTTTGAGATGATTACGTTTACAGAAGCAAATATTATTCAGTGCTTTTTCTTCACTCCTTTAATCAAACCCACATTTCTTTAAGGAGGGCCATTGTGAAACTCCCCAAAGTGAGCTGAATTAATCTTTTATTCTTCACACCTGCGAAGTCATTCCTTCATTGTGTAATATGAAGGCCTTTCATTATTCACGTATACTACAACATCTGAAAATAATGGGTCTTGAAATAGTTGAATGAAAGAAAATCCTGAATAACTCCTCCAAATGCGTGTTACACTTTCATCAGGTACACACACTTTGAATGTGATGAACTATAAAAAGTTATTTTAACCATACCCAATGGAGCTCGGGAGTGCGATTGCATATACAATCATGTTTTCAGTGTTTGGACATCAGCCGTACATCAGAACAATCATTTCACTAACACAGCTCCATGTTGAGTGACTTCCCTCCAAAAACACAAAGTCACTTTCCCTTAGCAATTATTGCATGGACTTAGATTATCTGCCTTCTGCATCAAGCCCTGTATGATATACTGTACAAAGCCAAGCTTTGGGATAGTGCTTTGTTTGGATCCTTGTCTTGATCCTTTTGGATCCCAGGCTGCTCATTTGCAAATGAGTTTTGACATTAATTATAGTGACTATAGCAATGAGGTGGCACTGTGGTTCACAGAGCTGGGGTCCTGGGTTCAATTCCTGGGGTGCAGTCTGGATGGAATTGTATGTTCTCCCTTCATTTGTGTGGATTTCTTCCAGGTGCTCCAGTTTCTTCCCACAGTCCAAAGACATACAGTACTAGTAGGTTAAGGTGGAACTACAGTCCCAATTTTGCAGACACAAAAGTATTTAATTTCAGTCACAAAATAAAATCATTGACATTATAGAAAAACTTTACAAACTCAAAATTGAGCACAAAATCATGAATTTTGTGAAAGGACTGTAAGTTACGCCATGTTGTAACAAATTCGCATTCAAGTTCCACACAAATTGCAATGTGATGCAGCCCTTCCTGCTCACTAATCACTGTAATGACTAATGCAATGTGATGTAGGAGAGAAAGGGTATAGGTTATGCAGCAAACATTTCACTGCAAAAAACGTTCCATTCCAAGGTTCTTTATGCAGAGTTAACAATGTAGTATTATTTATTGGCAAAAACGTAAAAAAGTTGAGAGTTATATTTCCATTGGATTAAACGAGATGTATTCACAAGCCTGCTCCTTTACAATGTCATAGGGCCACAACAGATTATAGGAAGTTTTGCTGCCTCGTTCTGAATCGCAGAACATGGTAATTCTTTAACCTTGAAATGTAGTCTATTTTGTGATGTAATGATGCAATGTCCCTTTACTGAGAGCCAGCAATCAACGGATGTGTCTGATCGTGAATGGTTTTCCCTGTTGTTTGTTGTATTACTTGGTGTTGCATTTTAAGCTGTGCATGAGGCAGGACCCGGAGGCTGCTGCTTCTGCTGGTGCTTCTGCTGGGATTGAGGAAGAGCTGAGCGCCATGTAAGGCAAAGACACTGCGTTCCACTTTATCAGGTGCCTGGAGTGTAAGAGCTGCAGATAATATTGAGTCACATTAATCCCAACATATTTCAAATATTATGAAAATTAAATAAATTAAATCAAATAACTTTCATTAAAAAAATCAATCACTCTTTACCTTGCTTTTTCAGTTGTTTTTAAGGAAAATTGATGCCGAGAATGTGTGAATACTGCTTTTTGATGGTTCCAAGACCAATGTGACCTGTTCTATTGCCTGCTAATTGTACGTTCCAGGTTGAAAAATTATTTTTAGGAGGTCAAGGTGTATGAATGATAAGAGAAAAACTGAAATAACCATAGCTACGCAAACACCAGTCCACCAAAAAAAAATCATTTAATTAAAATAAGGTAACATTTTTTTTTCATCATCATACGGATGAACTGTGCTAAATGTGTTTCTAAAAAGAAAAAGCAGGACGTGAGTCGTGAGCCAAGATCATGACTCTTTTGCTCTTCTTCACATCAGTTTTCATCTGCGAGGAGGAGGAGGAGGGCGGCTCCTGATGTGCTGACACTTGGGGAAGTGCCTCTGTGCCGGCCTGGGGGCAAAGCGCCGGCCGCAGTGAGGGCAGAGCACGTAGTCGGGGTTTGGATTCGCGGGGGGCTGGGGCAGGTTCACAACTTTCCCTCCTTGCGTGATCACCTGCTGCACCTCCCTGGCCTGTTTGATGCTCCGAATGAAATCCTCGTGCTTCTGCCTCCAGTTGTTCTTTCTCAGCTGGGAACAGGAAATGAAACCAATAAAACAGCTTCCAGAAAAAGTCCAGACTAGCACTGCGTACACAGTCTGGTCGCAAACCATTCACAAGGCAAGAAAATATCAATACAGTAATAACGTAGCTTTCTGGGGCTACCTTTCAGGTCATTGGGTAGAGAGTACAATTTACGTAGTTATGGTTTTGTTTCCTGTGAGTGCTATTTGCTTGATATGTAGATTTTTACAACAGAATTCAGAAGTCACTAAGACACATTTATTCTGTCTGGCAAATGTGCCTTTGCGGCAGTTTTTCAGAAGAGTACTTCATAAAACACTTATTTATTGTTTACATTGATTTATAAGCTGTGTCTGACTCTAGGAGAAAAAAAGGGAAGCTTGGAAAGAGTTTAAGGATAGCCCTTACCACGATTGGCGGTTTAACCTTCTTCTTATGGATGTATGTCTCCAGTTCTGTTCCCTTGGCCCTGTGCTTGAAAGAGTCAAAAACCTTCCTCTTTGAATTCTGAAGCTTCTTGCAGATCTTGCTGTGTTTCTCCAGCCTCTCTACAGCAAACTTCCCGTGACACAGTTCACAGGGCACCAGCTGAGGGTTTCCACTCTGGCTATTCTCATATGGAAATTGCTCAGCGGTAGGGCACATCAGACTTGTAGGGGACAAATATCTGTTTTCCACTGACAGAGTTTGTTCATCCAGACATGTGGTCTTATTTCTGAAGTGGCCCTGCGCGGCCTGTGCCGCTGACACGTCGCTTTCAGGGAGCCTTGCTTTCTTGAGATACTTTCTCCTTCCACAGGGGACGTCTTCTAGCCCACGGCTGCAAGGGCTCACTTGACGTCTCTCCTGATGGGAAAGCGCAGAGGGAAAGTGCGATTCTGCGCATCCGCCATCTTCCATTGGAGAACCATAATCAAGGTTGTCTCCTCTGATAGGAAGGGCTTTCCTTGGAGTGAAGGCTTTTTGCTTCTCCATTCTGCAGGTCAGAAGAGGCACGGCCTTAGAGCGGTGGTTGGCCCATGGTCCTCTGGGGCAAAGCTCGCTCTGCCTCGCCTCTATTTTCCCTTCCGGCCACCTCTCTGGAGTCTTCCATCTCTCTCGGAACCATCCTCAGCTCCTCCTGAGCTCTGAAGAGCTTCGCCTGCATCATGGCCTCCTTCTGGCGAATCTCGTCCTTCATCATGGCCTCCTTCCGGCGCATCTCATCCTGCAGGCTGGCCTCCCTCCGGCGATGCTCCTCCTTCAGCGCGGCCTCTGCCTCGGCCACTTTTCGTAGCTCCTCTTGCAACTGAAAGTGCTCCTTCCCATTGGCATGAGAAGGGCATTGCCCTGGAGGGGTCGCCACCATGGGGAGGACAGTCCTGTCCTTAGGTTTGCGTACTCTTGAGCCCCTCCTGCCCGGCCTCTCGCAGGGCCTCTCATGACCATCCTGAGGCGGGGTGGGGGCAAACAAGGAATCACTCTGTGCGTCCGGGCGGTCCACAGCCCGAACCTCACCAGGGCCGGAGACTTTCCTGTTACCCATAGGCTTCAGGGGGTAAGACCGATCATACCCCACAATGTTCTTCTCGGGGCCCTGTTGGGCTTGGAAGCGATAGCTGTTTCCCATCTTCTTCTCCGCAGCGTATTTGACATATTGGAAACATTTTCTCATCTTCTGTAGAGCTGCCTCCTGCCGCCGATTGTACATGGCGATCATTTTTTTCTCCTTTTCCTGCATCAGTTTCTCTTGGAAGGTGTCCTTCAGAAGCTGTATCTTGGGAGGCGGGCAGTACGTGGAGATCAGATCCTGTTGCCTTAAGGGCGCGGGTCGATTCGAGTCTGTGTCCTTCGGGGAGGGGGACAGAGCACCAGGCTTAGGACTGGGCTCCATTGGCAAATGAGATATGAGCTTTGTTTCCCAGGTATCTGGAAAAGGCAAAAATGGCAAATAAATGATATCCTGCACAGTCTAGTATGGTCTAATAGAAAAGAATAAAAAAAAACAATTCAGGAAATACACAACTTTTTAATATTAAACCTAATGGTGTTGAATGCTGCATGCTGACTCAGTAGGAGACAGATCCTAAACATAAACATTATAATAAACATTTGTTTCCCAAATAACATTCTCAATGTTCAGAATGCTTAAAGTCATGAGCTTTTTTAAAAATGTTTAACTGAAACCTGGAAATGTGCTATTTCATTTCAAAGCTTGTATTATATCTATGATATAAATGTTTTTTTATATAAAATTAACCCATTATGCAACAGGGGTTTGAGCAAAAGTCACTGTGAATAAGGGAATTGATCAATATTAATTAGCCGTTTCACTACATTATAGATAGCTGAAGGATTATGATACAGTATATCGATTTCGCTACAAATTGACAAGCATATTTGATGACACTTACCAAACAAGTTTTAAACAGCGGAGAAATAGTTCACCACGACGATAGCAATGCAATGTTTGACTGCATCTCCCTATGTGATATATCTGTATTTGGGTATATACAGATCACGTAATTCAGGGAGCACTGTTACGTCAGGTCACCAACCATTATTACGACGCTCATATGTCATAGAGCTCCTTAGGATGTTTGTATAATCTTTATCCAAATTTTCATATGGCCGCAGTTACGGCGTTTATTTTACAGTTAATGTAACAGGGTGTCATTATATTTTTCTGTCTTTATGGTGGCAGACCACTTAAATAAATCTGAGTAGGCGGTTTCTACAAGTGGGTCAGATAAAATATTAAATATACAGTAAAAGCTCACACCTATTCATACCCTTTATGTACTGTATATCTACAATTACGTATACTACGTATACAGTTATCGTATACTATAATACGATAACTACCATTACAAAATGTCTCCCTTTTGATTTGAAGTGGTTCTTTTAAATAAGTAAATTGCAATCACTTAGCCTACATCTGAGCTCCTAATTCATCGCGACGACGGACTGAGACTCCAGTCGGATTTGTGAGAAGTAAAGGGGTGTGCCTGTTTTAAAACCGATTCATACGTCTTAAACACATGGACATAGATAGCAGTCTGTGTTATATAATTTATCTTTTTATTTTATTTAAATTTAAGTATCACATACACATTTTCAAAGTAACTGTACCCCTTTTAATTATGATCCCCATCGCTCACAGCTCCGAAGGTGAGACGAGGGCTACTTCAGATGGGATTTCCAATATTTCTCTCTTAGCTTGTATACCGGTGGAAAGGAGAGGGGTCTTAAAACGTGTTGATAGTAAGATTGGGATGTATTTGCAGTCTAGATATAGTTTTTTTAATGTTCGGAGCCGCCACAGATTCATTTTCTTACGACTGCTTTTCTGGATGACAATGACAATGCAAACGATGGTGTTAAGGCGAGGCTGTGCCTTAAGGCTCCTCTGCTTACAATATTCAGCGCGTAAATCGCAAACGAGCGCCTTCCCTTACGATGAAAATGCAGAAAATAAGACCACGAGATTTAAACCTACGGCTTACAAATTTATGCGTAAACACTAAAACCGTATCTTTAGCAAAACTGGCGAGACAATGTGTTTTATCATTTAAAAAAGTACTGGAAAATAATTAAAGGTTATCACGATAAACAGGTTACTGATCTACTACTGTACGCTGTGACCAAAAATGAGAGTCCCCCGATCCTCGCAGCCTTCATGCTTTGGTCTTGGCCTGGCCGTTTTTTTTTAAGATAATGGGGTCAAGTTAAGAAATTATGCAAGTTTCTAATCAAATCCAAGGGCGCCCCGATCTCCTAAACATCTTTAGAAGGCCGACGGACCACACTGCACGGTCCGGGTCCGGGTCCTGACCCGGTTCTGGATAATGCCAGCTTAAAGTGAAAAATTCTACTGTACATATTATGTTTCTTATTATGGTATATATGTATAATGTGGCGCGACCGCTTCACGAAGCTAGAAAGAAAGTTATCCGCCATTTTTATTTTACCTGCAATTGAATTTGCCATTAAAATCACGATTAATACCGCAGCTGCTAAATTACTTACCTAAAAGCGTTCAGATACAAAAGCACTTGAGCTGTAATGTTTATATACTGTTGGCCCGATGACCTACTTCAAGAAGAATTGTTACATAGACCGCCAAGGACTGTCATCACACTTTACGTCATAAAGCGCTTTAAAACTTTAGACAAGTTCAACACCTCATATTTTGTACTGTTTATCATGGTAAAAGCAACTCAAAGCAATTCTAAAAATGATCGAAAGGTAAAAATACAAGCTTATACGAGCTGTCGTTTTAACATTTATAACATATATTTAAACAAAACATATATAATCTATTTTAATAAAATAGAAAAGTGTTCTTAGTCTTCACTTAAAAGCTGTTAGAAGCTGCCTTTCTGACAAGAGAGTTCTGTGAGTTCCACAGTCTCAGTGCATTAAAGTCAAAACCAGTTGCTTTTTATTTCCTGTTTTATGACAGAGCAAGGAGGGTGTCCACAGACCACTGTGCACCTGCAGGCTGATATGGGGGGTAAAAAGTCTAGAAGTTAGTAAATAAGATTTTAGCACATGTTCTAAAACAAACCGGACACCTGTACAGCGATGCCAACACAGTGATCTGAGCTCCTTCTTTGAGTTAAATCCTAGCATCTGCATTTTTTACAAGTTGTTGCTATGGCAGAGCATGACCAGAGCATAACAGAAACCACCCATTTTCTAACCGCTTCATCCAATTCAGGGTCAGGTGGTCAGGGGGTCGGGGGGTCACGGGGGAGCCAGAGCCTCAGAAAGTAATAAGCAGGAGATACCTGGGACTGGATGGTAGTCCAATGCAGGGAAGACACAGACACTCACCAATTATCCCAGAAGCCAATTAACCTACCAGTAGTTCTTTGAAGTGTGGGAGGAAGCCGGAGCACCCAAAGCAAACTCATGCAAACATGGGGAGAACATACAAGCTCCATACAGATAGCACCCCAGGTCCAGAAGTGTACCCAGGGCCTCAGCACTGTGAGCTAGCAATGCTAAACACTGGGCTACTGTGCATGCTAATTTCTAGGCATCAGGTGATCAATCAGGTAGTGTTTCTCAGATAAAAGGACACCAGTAATTTAGTATGAGATTCAAATTGACCTCAGAACAAAATATAACTTATGTTATATAACTTATATAGAACTTACTACAGCATAACTGTCTTATTTGTAGAAAATATTAACAGCATGCCTATTAAACATACAGTATCTAGCAATCAGCAATCAAAATAAAAACATTTCCAAACATGGAAACTGCCCAGTTAATGAAGCATTTCAAAGACATTAATCTATTCAATAATTACAGTTTCAAGTAGATAACAGATTTATATTCAGATTACGAAAGTATCATAACAACGGCTGCTTGTGTAAGGAATCCATGAATACCACTGTACATGAGAAATTCACACCTATTTGTAATCAATACACAAAATCCTATTGAATTTCAGGTACTTGTTTATTCTGCATTGCTTGACTCCGCGGACTCCTTGTTGTTTCAATATTCTAGCAATAGGACTAATCGCCAATACAGTGCCGTTGTAATCTATTCCTTCTGCCAGCAGAGGACGGTATTTGCACAGTCAGTTCAGGATAAGATACGGTCCTCTCAGTTCACAGTACAACTGGCCACAGCCGTACTCGGAATATGCTCTCGATAACCTCGTTTAGTTTAAGAACGGCCGTATTTCATATCAACCCACAGATGCATTGCATAAACACTAGAATTCTGGGTGTATTTAAATTGACCTTATACGTTTTGGATTATGTTTAACCTTCTTCAATTTCTTTAACCATATTTTGAGATGATTACGTTTACAGAAGCAAATATTATTCAGTGCTTTTTCTTCACTCCTTTAATCAAACCCACATTTCTTTAAGGAGGGCCATTGTGAAACTCCCCAAAGTGAGCTGAATTAATCTTTTATTCTTCACACCTGCGAAGTCATTCCTTCATTGTGTAATATGAAGGCCTTTCATTATTCACGTATACTACAACATCTGAAAATAATGGGTCTTGAAATAGTTGAATGAAAGAAAATCCTGAATAACTCCTCCAAATGCGTGTTACACTTTCATCAGGTACACACACTTTGAATGTGATGAACTATAAAAAGTTATTTTAACCATACCCAATGGAGCTCGGGAGTGCGATTGCATATACAATCATGTTTTCAGTGTTTGGACATCAGCCGTACATCAGAACAATCATTTCACTAACACAGCTCCATGTTGAGTGACTTCCCTCCAAAAACACAAAGTCACTTTCCCTTAGCAATTATTGCATGGACTTAGATTATCTGCCTTCTGCATCAAGCCCTGTATGATATACTGTACAAAGCCAAGCTTTGGGATAGTGCTTTGTTTGGATCCTTGTCTTGATCCTTTTGGATCCCAGGCTGCTCATTTGCAAATGAGTTTTGACATTAATTATAGTGACTATAGCAATGAGGTGGCACTGTGGTTCACAGAGCTGGGGTCCTGGGTTCAATTCCTGGGGTGCAGTCTGGATGGAATTGTATGTTCTCCCTTCATTTGTGTGGATTTCTTCCAGGTGCTCCAGTTTCTTCCCACAGTCCAAAGACATACAGTACTAGTAGGTTAAGGTGGAACTACAGTCCCAATTTTGCAGACACAAAAGTATTTAATTTCAGTCACAAAATAAAATCATTGACATTATAGAAAAACTTTACAAACTCAAAATTGAGCACAAAATCATGAATTTTGTGAAAGGACTGTAAGTTACGCCATGTTGTAACAAATTCGCATTCAAGTTCCACACAAATTGCAATGTGATGCAGCCCTTCCTGCTCACTAATCACTGTAATGACTAATGCAATGTGATGTAGGAGAGAAAGGGTATAGGTTATGCAGCAAACATTTCACTGCAAAAAACGTTCCATTCCAAGGTTCTTTATGCAGAGTTAACAATGTAGTATTATTTATTGGCAAAAACGTAAAAAAGTTGAGAGTTATATTTCCATTGGATTAAACGAGATGTATTCACAAGCCTGCTCCTTTACAATGTCATAGGGCCACAACAGATTATAGGAAGTTTTGCTGCCTCGTTCTGAATCGCAGAACATGGTAATTCTTTAACCTTGAAATGTAGTCTATTTTGTGATGTAATGATGCAATGTCCCTTTACTGAGAGCCAGCAATCAACGGATGTGTCTGATCGTGAATGGTTTTCCCTGTTGTTTGTTGTATTACTTGGTGTTGCATTTTAAGCTGTGCATGAGGCAGGACCCGGAGGCTGCTGCTTCTGCTGGTGCTTCTGCTGGGATTGAGGAAGAGCTGAGCGCCATGTAAGGCAAAGACACTGCGTTCCACTTTATCAGGTGCCTGGAGTGTAAGAGCTGCAGATAATATTGAGTCACATTAATCCCAACATATTTCAAATATTATGAAAATTAAATAAATTAAATCAAATAACTTTCATTAAAAAAATCAATCACTCTTTACCTTGCTTTTTCAGTTGTTTTTAAGGAAAATTGATGCCGAGAATGTGTGAATACTGCTTTTTGATGGTTCCAAGACCAATGTGACCTGTTCTATTGCCTGCTAATTGTACGTTCCAGGTTGAAAAATTATTTTTAGGAGGTCAAGGTGTATGAATGATAAGAGAAAAACTGAAATAACCATAGCTACGCAAACACCAGTCCACCAAAAAAAAATCATTTAATTAAAATAAGGTAACATTTTTTTTTCATCATCATACGGATGAACTGTGCTAAATGTGTTTCTAAAAAGAAAAAGCAGGACGTGAGTCGTGAGCCAAGATCATGACTCTTTTGCTCTTCTTCACATCAGTTTTCATCTGCGAGGAGGAGGAGGAGGGCGGCTCCTGATGTGCTGACACTTGGGGAAGTGCCTCTGTGCCGGCCTGGGGGCAAAGCGCCGGCCGCAGTGAGGGCAGAGCACGTAGTCGGGGTTTGGATTCGCGGGGGGCTGGGGCAGGTTCACAACTTTCCCTCCTTGCGTGATCACCTGCTGCACCTCCCTGGCCTGTTTGATGCTCCGAATGAAATCCTCGTGCTTCTGCCTCCAGTTGTTCTTTCTCAGCTGGGAACAGGAAATGAAACCAATAAAACAGCTTCCAGAAAAAAGTCCAGACTAGCACTGCGTACACAGTCTGGTCACAAACCATTCACAAGGCAAGAAAATATCAATACAGTAATAACGTAGCTTTCTGGGGCCACCTTTCAGGTCATTGGGTAGAGAGTACAATTTACGTAGTTATGGTTTTGTTTCCTGTGAGTGCTATTTGCTTGATATGTAGATTTTTACAACAGAATTCAGAAGTCACTAAGACACATTTATTCTGTCTGGCAAATGTGCCTTTGCGGCAGTTTTTCAGAAGAGTACTTCATAAAACACTTATTTATTGTTTACATTGATTTATAAGCTGAGTCTGACTCTAGGAGAAAAAAAGGGAAGCTTGGAAAGAGTTTAAGGATAGCCCTTACCACGATTGGCGGTTTAACCTTCTTCTTATGGATGTATGTCTCCAGTTCTGTTCCCTTGGCCCTGTGCTTGAAAGAGTCAAAAACCTTCCTCTTTGAATTCTGAAGCTTCTTGCAGATCTTGCTGTGTTTCTCCAGCCTCTCTACAGCAAACGTCCCGTGACACAGTTCACAGGGCACCAGCTGAGGGTTTCCACTCTGGCTATTCTCATATGGAAATTGCTCAGCGGTAGGGCACATCAGACTTGTAGGGGACAAATATCTGTTTTCCACTGACAGAGTTTGTTCATCCAGACATGTGGTGTTATTTCTGAAGTGGCCCTGCGCGGCCTGTGCCGCTGACACGTCGCTTTCAGGGAGCCTTGCTTTCTTGAGATACTTTCTCCTTCCACAGGGGACGTCTTCTAGCCCACGGCTGCAAGGGCTCACTTGACGTCTCTCCTGATGGGAAAGCGCAGAGGGAAAGTGCGATTCTGCGCATCCGCCATCTTCCATTGGAGAACCATAATCAAGGTTGTCTCCTCTGATAGGAAGGGCTTTCCTTGGAGTGAAGGCTTTTTGCTTCTCCATTCTGCAGGTCAGAAGAGGCACGGCCTTAGAGCGGTGGTTGGCCCATGGTCCTCTGGGGCAAAGCTCGCTCTGCCTCGCCTCTATTTTCCCTTCCGGCCACCTCTCTGGAGTCTTCCATCTCTCTCGGAACCATCCTCAGCTCCTCCTGAGCTCTGAAGAGCTTCGCCTGCATCATGGCCTCCTTCTGGCGAATCTCGTCCTTCATCATGGCCTCCTTCCGGCGCATCTCATCCTGCAGGCTGGCCTCCCTCCGGCGATGCTCCTCCTTCAGCGCGGCCTCTGCCTCGGCCACTTTTCGTAGCTCCTCTTGCAACTGAAAGTGCTCCTTCCCATTGGCATGAGAAGGGCATTGCCCTGGAGGGGTCGCCACCATGGGGAGGACAGTCCTGTCCTTAGGTTTGCGTACTCTTGAGCCCCTCCTGCCCGGCCTCTCGCAGGGCCTCTCATGACCATCCTGAGGCGGGGTGGGGGCAAACAAGGAATCACTCTGTGCGTCCGGGCGGTCCACAGCCCGAACCTCACCAGGGCCGGAGACTTTCCTGTTACCCATAGGCTTCAGGGGGTAAGACCGATCATACCCCACAATGTTCTTCTCGGGGCCCTGTTGGGCTTGGAAGCGATAGCTGTTCCCCATCTTCTTCTCCGCAGCGTATTTGACATATTGGAAACATTTTCTCATCTTCTGTAGAGCTGCCTCCTGCCGCCGATTGTACATGGCGATCATTTTTTTCTCCTTTTCCTGCATCAGTTTCTCTTGGAAGGTGGCCTTCAGAAGCTGTATCTTGGGAGGCGGGCAGTACGTGGAAATCAGATCCTGTTGCCTTAAGGGCGCGGGTCGATTCGAGTCTGTGTCCTTCGGGGAGGGGGACAGAGCACCAGGCTTAGGACTGGGCTCCATTGGCAAATGAGATATGAGCTTTGTTTCCCAGGTATCTGGAAAAGGCAAAAATGGCAAATAAATGATATCCTGCACAGTCTAGTATGGTCTAATAGAAAAGAATAAAAAAAAAACAATTCAGGAAATAAACAACTTTTTAATATTAAACCTAATGGTGTTGAATGCTGCATGCTGACTCAGTAGGAGACAGATCCTAAACATAAACATTATAATAAACATTTGTTTCCCAAATAACATTCTCAATGTTCAGAATGCTTAAAGTCATGAGCTTTTTTAAAAATGTTTAACTGAAACCTGGAAATGTGCTATTTCATTTCAAAGCTTGTATTATATCTATGATATAAATGTTTTTTTATATAAAATTAACCCATTATGCAATGTTTGACTGCATCTCCCTATGTGATATATCTGTATTTGGGTATATACAGATCACGTAATTCAGGGAGCACTGTTACGTCAGGTCACCAACCATTATTACGACGCTCATATGTCATAGAGCTCCTTAGGATGTTTGTATAATCTTTATCCAAATTTTCATATGGCCGCAGTTACGGCGTTTATTTTACAGTTAATGTAACAGGGTGTCATTATATTTTTCTGTCTTTATGGTGGCAGACCACTTTAATAAATCTGAGTAGGCGGTTTCTACAAGTGGGTCAGATAAAATATTAAATATACAGTAAAAGCTCACACCTATTCATACCCTTTATGTACTGTATATCTACAATTACGTATACTACGTATACAGTTATCGTATACTATAATACGATAACTACCATTACAAAATGTCTCCCTTTTGATTTGAAGTGGTTCTTTTAAATAAGTAAATTGCAATCACTTAGCCTACATCTGAGCTCCTAATTCATCGCGACGACGGACTGAGACTCCAGTCGGATTTGTGAGAAGGGGTGTGCCTGTTTTAAAACCGATTCATACGTCTTAAACACATGGACATAGATAGCAGTCTGTGTTATATAATTTATCTTTTTATTTTATTTAAATTTAAGTATCACATACACATTTTCAAAGTAACTGTACCCCTTTTAATTATGATCCCCATCGCTCACAGCTCCGAAGGTGAGACGAGGGCTACTTCAGATGGGATTTCCAATATTTCTCTCTTAGCTTGTATACCGGTGGAAAGGAGAGGGGTCTTAAAACGTGTTGATAGTAAGATTGGGATGTATTTGCAGTCTAGATATAGTTTTTTTAATGTTCGGAGCCGCCACAGATTCATTTTCTTACGACTGCTTTTCTGGATGACAATGACAATGCAAACGATGGTGTTAAGGCGAGGCTGTGCCTTAAGGCTCCTCTGCTTACAATATTCAGCGCGTAAATCGCAAACGAGCGCCTTCCCTTACGATGAAAATGCAGAAAATAAGACCACGAGATTTAAACCTACGGCTTACAAATTTATGCGTAAACACTAAAACCGTATCTTTAGCAAAACTGGCGAGACAATGTGTTTTATCATTTAAAAAAGTACTGGAAAATAATTAAAGGTTATCACGATAAACAGAGGTTACTGATCTACTACTGTACGCTGTGACCAAAAATGAGAGTCCCCCGATCCTCGCAGCCTTCATGCTTTGGTCTTGGCCTGGCCGTTTTTTTTAAGATAATGGGGTCAAGTTAAGAAATTATGCAAGTTTCTAATCAAATCCAAGGGCGCCTCGATCTCCTAAACATCTTTAGAAGGCCGACGGACCACACTGCACGGTCCGGGTCCGTTCCCTGACCCGGTTCTGGATAATGCCAGCTTAAAGTGAAAAATTCTACTGTACATATTATGTTTCTTATTATGGTATATATGTATAATATAGCGCGACCGCTTCACGAAGCTAGAAAGAAAGTTATCCGCCATTTTTATTTTACCTGCAATTGAATTTGCCATTAAAATCATTATTAATACCGCAGCTGCTAAATAACTTACCTAAAAGCGTTCAGATACAAAAGCACTTGAGCTGTAATGGTTGTATACTGTTGGCCCGATGACCTACTTCAAGAAGAATTGTTACATAGACCGCCAAGGACTGTCATCACACTTTACGTCATAAAGCGCTTTAAAACTTTAGACATGTTCAACACCTCATATTTTGTACTGTTTATCATGGTAAAAGCAACTCAAAGCAATTATAAAAATGATCGAAAGGTAAAAATACAAGCTTATACGAGCTGTCGTTTTAACATTTATAACATATATTTAAACAAAACATATATAATCTATTTTAATAAAATAGAAAAGTGTTCTTAGCCTTCACTTAAAACCTGTTAGAAGCTGCCTTTCTGACAAGAGAGTTCTGTGAGTTCCACAGTCTCAGTGCATTAAAGTCAAAACCAGTTGCTTTTTATTTCCTCTTTTACGACAGAGCAAGGAGGGTGTCCACAGACCACTGTGCACCTGCAGACTGATATGGGGGGTAAAAAGTCTAGAAGTTAGTAAATAAGATTTTAGCACATGTTCTAAAACACACCGGACACCTGTACAGTGATGCCAACACAGTGATCTGAGCTCCTTCTTTGAGTTAAATCCTAGCATCTGCATTTTTTACAAGTTGTTGCTATGGCAGAGCATGACCAGAGCATAACAGAAACCACCCATTTTCTAACCGCTTCATCCAATTCAGGGTCAGGGGGTCAGGGGGTCGCGGGGCACGGGGGAGCCAGAGCCTCAGAAAGTAATAAGCAGGAGATACCTGGGACTGGATGGTAGTCCAATGCAGGGAAGACACAGACACTCACCAATTATCCCAGAAGCCAATTAACCTACCAGTAGTTCTTTGAACTGTGGGAGGAAGCCGGAGCACCCAAAGCAAACTCATGCAAACATGGGGAGAACATACAAGCTCCATACAGATAGCACCCCAGGTCCAGAAGTGTACCCAGGGCCTCAGCACTGTGAGCTAGCAATGCTGAACGCTGGGCTACTGTGCATGCTAATTTCTAGGCATCAGGTGATCAATCAGGTAGTGTTTCTCAGATAAAAGGACACCAGTTATTTAGTATGAGATTCAAATTGACCTCAGAACAAAATATAACTTATGTTATATAACTTATATAGAACTTACTACAGCATAACTGTCTTATTTGGCTGTTGTAGAAAATATTAACAGCATGCCTATTAAACATACAGTATCTAGCAATCAGCAATCAAAATAAAAACATTTCCAAACATGGAAACTGCCCAGTTAATGAAGCATTTCAAAGACATTAATCTATTCAATAATTACAGTTTTAAGTAGATAACAGATTTATATTCAGATTACGAAAGCATCATAACAACTGCTGCTTGTGTAAGGAATCCATGAATACCACTGTACATGAGAATTCCACACCTATTTGTAATCAATACACAAAATCCTATTGAATTTCAGGTACTTGTTTATTCAGCATTGCTTGACTCCGCGGACTCCTTGTTGTTTCAATATTCTAGCAATAGGACTAATCGCCAATACAGTGCCGTTGTAATCTATTCCTTCTGCCAGCAGAGGACGGTATTCGCACAGCCAGTTCAGGATAAGATACGGTCCTCGCAGTTCACAGTACAACTGGCCAAAGCCGTATTCGGAATATGCTCTCGATAACCTCGTTTAGTTTAAGTACGGCCATATTTCATATCAACCCACAGATGCATTGCATAAACACTAGAATTCTGGTTGTACTTAAATTGACCTTATACGTTTTGGATTATGTTTAACCTTCTTCAATTTCTTCAACCATATTTTGAGATGATTACGTTTGCAGAAGCAAATATTATTCAGTGCTGTTTCTTCACTCCTTTAATCAAACCCACATTTCTATAAGGAGGGCCATTGTGAAACTCCCCAAAGTGAGCTGAATTAATCTTTTATTCTTCACACCTGCGAAGTCATTCCTACATTGTGTAATATGAAGGCCTTTCATTATTCACGTATACTACAACATCTGAAAATAATGGGTCTTGAAATAGTTGAATGAAAGAAAATCCTGAATAACTCCTCCAAATGCGTGTTACACTTTCATCAAGTACACACACTTTGAATGTGATGAACTATAAAAAGTTATTTTAACCATACCCAATGGAGCTCAGGAGTGCGATTGCATACACAATCATGTTTTCAGTGTTTGGACATCAGCCGTACATCAGAACAATCATTTCACTAACACAGCTCCATGTTGAGTGACTTCCCTCCAAGAACACAAAGTCACTTTCCCTTAGCAATTATTGCATGGACTTTGATTATCTGCCTTCTGCATCAAGCCCTGTATTATATACGGTACAAAGCCAAGCTTTGGGATAGTGCTTTGTTTGGATCCTTGTCTTGATCCTTTTGGATCCCAGGCTGCTCATTTGCAAATGAGTTTTGACATTAATTATAGTGACTATAGCAATGAGCTGGCACTGTGGTTCACAGAGCTGGGGTCCTGGGTTCAATTCCTGGGGTGCAGTCTGGATGGAATTGTATGTTCTCCCTTCATTTGTGTGGATTTCTTCCAGGTGCTCCAGTTTCTTCCCACAGTCCAAAGACATACAGTACTAGTAGGTTAAGGTGGAACTACAGTCCCAATTTTGCAGACACAAAATTATTTAATTTCAGTCACAAAATAAAATCATTGACATTATAGAAAAACTTTACAAACTCAAAATTGAGCACAAAATCATGAATTTTGTGAAAGGACTGTAAGTTACGCCATGTTGTAACAAATTCGCATTCAAGTTCCACACAAATTGCGATGTGATGCAGCCCTTCCTGCTCACTAATCACTGTAATGACTAATGCAATGTGATGTAGGAGAGAAAGGGTATAGGTTATGCAGCAAACATTTCACTGCAAAAAACGTTCCATTCCAAGGTTCTTTATGCAGAGTTAACAATGTAGTATTATTTATTGGCAAAAACGTAAAAAAGTTGAGAGCAATATTTCCATTGGATTAAACGAGATGTATTCACAAGCCTGCTCCTTTACAATGTCACAGGGCCACAACAGATTATAGGAAGTTTTGCTGCCTCGTTCTGAATCGCAGAACATGGTAATTCTTTAACCTTGAAATGTAGTCTATTTTGTGATGTAATGATGCAATGTCCCTTTACTGAGAGCCAGCAATCAATGGATGTGTCTGATCGTGAATGGTTTTCCCTGTTGTTTGTTGTATTACTTGGTGTTGCATTTTAAGCTGTGCATGAGGCAGGACCCGGAGGCTGCTGCTTCTGCTGGTGCTTCTGCTGGGATTGAGGAAGAGCTGAGCGCCATGTAAGGCAAAGACACTGCGTTCCACTTTATCAGGTGCCTGGAGTGTAAGAGCTGCAGATAATATTGAGTCACATTAATCCCAACATATTTCAAATATTATGAAAATTAAATAAATTAAATCAAATAACTTTCATTAAAAAAATCAATCACTCTTTACCTTGCTTTTTCAGTTGTTTTTAAGGAAAATTGATGCCGAGAATGTGTGAATACTGCTTTTTGATGGTTCCAAGACCAATGTGACCTGTTCTATTGCCTGCTAATTGTACGTTCCAGGTTGAAAAATTATTTTTAGGAGGTCAAGGTGTATGAATGATAAGAGAAAAACTGAAATAACCACAGCTACGCAAACACCAGTCCACCAAAAAAAAATCATTTAATTAAAATAAGGTAACATTTTTTTTTCATCATCATACGGATGAACTGTGCTAAATGTGTTTCTAAAAAGAAAAAGCAGGACGTGAGTCGTGAGCCAAGATCATGACTCTTTTGCTCTTCTTCACATCAGTTTTCATCTGCGAGGAGGAGGAGGAGGGCGGCTCCTGATGTGCTGACACTTGGGGAAGTGCCTCTGTGCCGGCCTGGGGGCAAAGCGCCGGCCGCAGTGAGGGCAGGGCACGTAGTCGGGGTTTGGATTCGCGGGGGGCTGGGGCAGGTTCACAACTTTCCCTCCTTGCGTGATCACCTGCTGCACCTCCCTGGCCTGTTTGATGCTCCGAATGAAATCCTCGTGCTTCTGCCTCCAGTTGTTCTTTCTCAGCTGGGAACAGGAAATGAAACCAATAAAACAGCTTCCAGAAAAAGTCCAGACTAGCACTGCGTACACAGTCTGGTCGCAAACCATTCACAAGGCAAGAAAATATCAATACAGTAATAACGTAGCTTTCTGGGGCTACCTTTCAGGTCATTGGGTAGAGAGTACAATTTACGTAGTTATGGTTTTGTTTCCTGTGAGTGCTATTTGCTTGATATGTAGATTTTTACAACAGAATTCAGAAGTCACTAAGACACATTTATTCTGTCTGGCAAATGTGCCTTTGCGGCAGTTTTTCAGAAGAGTACTTCATAAAACACTTATTTATTGTTTACATTGATTTATAAGCTGAGTCTGACTCTAGGAGAAAAAAAGGGAAGCTTGGAAAGAGTTTAAGGATAGCCCTTACCACGATTGGCGGTTTAACCTTCTTCTTATGGATGTATGTCTCCAGTTCTGTTCCCTTGGCCCTGTGCTTGAAAGAGTCAAAAACCTTCCTCTTTGAATTCTGAAGCTTCTTGCAGATCTTGCTGTGTTTCTCCAGCCTCTCTACAGCAAACTTCCCGTGACACAGTTCACAGGGCACCAGCTGAGGGTTTCCACTCTGGCTATTCTCATATGGAAATTGCTCAGCGGTAGGGCACATCAGACTTGTAGGGGACAAATATCTGTTTTCCACTGACAGAGTTTGTTCATCCAGACATGTGGTCTTATTTCTGAAGTGGCCCTGCGCGGCCTGTGCCGCTGACACGTCGCTTTCAGGGAGCCTTGCTTTCTTGAGATACTTTCTCCTTCCACAGGGGACGTCTTCTAGCCCACGGCTGCAAGGGCTCATTTGACGTCTCTCCTGATGGGAAAGCGCAGAGGGAAAGTGCGATTCTGCGCATCCGCCATCTTCCATTGGAGAACCATAATCAAGGTTGTCTCCTCTGATAGGAAGGGCTTTCCTTGGAGTGAAGGCTTTTTGCTTCTCCATTCTGCAGGTCAGAAGAGGCACGGCCTTAGAGCGGTGGTTGGCCCATGGTCCTCTGGGGCAAAGCTCGCTCTGCCTCGCCTCTATTTTCCCTTCCGGCCACCTCTCTGGAGTCTTCCATCTCTCTCGGAACCATCCTCAGCTCCTCCTGAGCTCTGAAGAGCTTCGCCTGCATCATGGCCTCCTTCTGGCGAATCTCGTCCTTCATCATGGCCTCCTTCCGGCGCATCTCATCCTGCAGGCTGGCCTCCCTCCGGCGATGCTCCTCCTTCAGCGCGGCCTCTGCCTCGGCCACTTTTCGTAGCTCCTCTTGCAACTGAAAGTGCTCCTTCCCATTGGCATGAGAAGGGCATTGCCCTGGAGGGGTCGCCACCATGGGGAGGACAGTCCTGTCCTTAGGTTTGCGTACTCTTGAGCCCCTCCTGCCCGGCCTCTCGCAGGGCCTCTCATGACCATCCTGAGGCGGGGTGGGGGCAAACAAGGAATCACTCTGTGCGTCCGGGCGGTCCACAGCCCGAACCTCACCAGGGCCGGAGACTTTCCTGTTACCCATAGGCTTCAGGGGGTAAGACCGATCATACCCCACAATGTTCTTCTCGGGGCCCTGTTGGGCTTGGAAGCGATAGCTGTTCCCCATCTTCTTCTCCGCAGCGTATTTGAGATATTGGAAACATTTTCTCATCTTCTGTAGAGCTGCCTCCTGCCGCTGATTGTACATGGCGATCATTTTTTTCTCCTTTTCCTGCATCAGTTTCTCTTGGAAGGTGTCCTTCAGAAGCTGTATCTTGGGAGGCGGGCAGTACGTGGAGATCAGATCCTGTTGCCTTAAGGGCGCGGGTCGATTCGAGTCTGTGTCCTTCGGGGAGGGGGACAGAGCACCAGGCTTAGGACTGGGCTCCATTGGCAAATGAGATATGAGCTTTGTTTCCCAGGTATCTGGAAAAGGCAAAAATGGCAAATAAATGATATCCTGCACAGTCTAGTATGGTCTAATAGAAAAGAATAAAAAAAAACAATTCAGGAAATACACAACTTTTTAATATTAAACCTAATGGTGTTGAATGCTGCATGCTGACTCAGTAGGAGACAGATCCTAAACATAAACATTATAATAAACATTTGTTTGCCAAATAACATTCTCAATGTTCAGAATGCTTAAAGTCATGAGCTTTTTTAAAAATGTTTAACTGAAACCTGGAAATGTGCTATTTCATTTCAAAGCTTGTATTATATCTATGATATAAATGTTTTTTTATATAAAATTAACCCATTATGCAACAGGGGTTTGAGCAAAAGTCACTGTGAATAAGGGAATTTATCAATATTAATTAGCCGTTTCACTACATTATAGATAGCTGAAGGATTATGATACAGTATATCGATTTCGCTACAAATTGACAAGCATATTTGATGACACTTACCAAACAAGTTTTAAACAGCGGAGAAATAGTTCACCACGACGATAGCAATGCAATGTTTGACTGCATCTCCCTATGTGATATATCTGTATTTGGGTATATACAGATCACGTAATTCAGGGAGCACTGTTACGTCAGGTCACCAACCATTATTACGACGCTCATATGTCATAGAGCTCCTTAGGATGTTTGTATAATCTTTATCCAAGTTTTCATATGGCCGCAGTTACGGCGTTTATTTTACAGTTAATGTAACAGGGTGTCATTATATTTTTCTGTCTTTATGGTGGCAGACCACTTAAATAAATCTGAGTAGGCGGTTTCTACAAGTGGGTCAGATAAAATATTAAATATACAGTAAAAGCTCACACCTATTCATACCCTTTATGTACTGTATATCTACAATTACGTATACTACGTATACAGTTATCGTATACTATAATACGATAACTACCATTACAAAATGTCTCCCTTTTGATTTGAAGTGGTTCTTTTAAATAAGTAAATTGCAATCACTTAGCCTACATCTGAGCTCCTAATTCATCGCGACGACGGACTGAGACTCCAGTCGGATTTGTGAGAAGGGGTGTGCCTGTTTTAAAACCGATTCATACGTCTTAAACACATGGACATAGATAGCAGTCTGTGTTATATAATTTATCTTTTTATTTTATTTAAATTTAAGTATCACATACACATTTTCAAAGTAACTGTACCCCTTTTAATTATGATCCCCATCGCTCACAGCTCCGAAGGTGAGACGAGGGCTACTTCAGATGGGATTTCCAATATTTCTCTCTTAGCTTGTATACCGGTGGAAAGGAGAGGGGTCTTAAAACGTGTTGATAGTAAGATTGGGATGTATTTGCAGTCTAGATATAGTTTTTTTAATGTTCGGAGCCGCCACAGATTCATTTTCTTACGACTGCTTTTCTGGATGACAATGACAATGCAAACGATGGTGTTAAGGCGAGGCTGTGCCTTAAGGCTCCTCTGCTTACAATATTCAGCGCGTAAATCGCAAACGAGCGCCTTCCCTTACGATGAAAATGCAGAAAATAAGACCACGAGATTTAAACCTACGGCTTACAAATTTATGCGTAAACACTAAAACCGTATCTTTAGCAAAACTGGCGAGACAATGTGTTTTATCATTTAAAAAAGTACTGGAAAATAATTAAAGGTTATCACGATAAACAGAGGTTACTGATCTACTACTGTACGCTGTGACCAAAAATGAGAGTCCCCCGATCCTCGCAGCCTTCATGCTTTGGTCTTGGCCTGGCCGTTTTTTTTAAGATAATGGGGTCAAGTTAAGAAATTATGCAAGTTTCTAATCAAATCCAAGGGCGCCCCGATCTCCTAAACATCTTTAGAAGGCCGACGGACCACACTGCACGGTCCGGGTCCGGGTCCTGACCCGGTTCTGGATAATGCCAGCTTAAAGTGAAAAATTCTACTGTACATATTATGTTTCTTATTATGGTATATATGTATAATGTGGCGCGACCTCTTCACGAAGCTAGAAAGAAAGTTATCCGCCATTTTTATTTTACCTGCAATTGAATTTGCCATTAAAATCATTATTAATACCGCAGCTGCTAAATAACTTACCTAAAAGCGTTCAGATACAAAAGCACTTGAGCTGTAATGTTTGTATACTGTTGGCCCGATGACCTACTTCAAGAAGAATTGTTACATAGACCGCCAAGGACTGTCATCACACTTTACGTCATAAAGCGCTTTAAAACTTTAGACAAGTTCAACACCTCATATTTTGTACTGTTTATCATGGTAAAAGGAACTCAAAGCAATTCTAAAAATGATCGAAAGGTAAAAATACAAGCTTATACGAGCTGTCGTTTTAACATTTATAACATATATTTAAACAAAACATATATAATCTATTTTAATAAAATAGAAAAGTGTTCTTAGTCTTCACTTAAAAGCTGTTAGAAGCTGCCTTTCTGACAAGAGAGTTCTGTGAGTTCCACAGTCTCAGTGCATTAAAGTCAAAACCAGTTGCTTTTTATTTCCTCTTTTACGACAGAGCAAGGAGGGTGTCCACAGACCACTGTGCACCTGCAGACTGATATGGGGGGTAAAAAGTCTAGAAGTTAGTAAATAAGATTTTAGCACATGTTCTAAAACAAACCGGACACCTGTACAGTGATGCCAACACAGTGCTCTGAGCTCCTTCTTTGAGTTAAATCCTAGCATCTGCATTTTTTACAAGTTGTTGCTATGGCAGAGCATGACCAGAGCATAACAGAAACCACCCATTTTCTAACCGCTTCATCCAATTCAGGGTCAGGGGGTCAGGGGGTCGCGGGGCACGGGGGAGCCAGAGCCTCAGAAAGTAATAAGCAGGAGATACCTGGGACTGGATGGTAGTCCAATGCAGGGAAGACACAGACACTCACCAATTATCCCAGAAGCCAATTAACCTACCAGTAGTTCTTTGAACTGTGGGAGGAAGCCGGAGCACCCAAAGCAAACTCATGCAAACATGGGGAGAACATACAAGCTCCATACAGATAGCACCCCAGGTCCAGAAGTGTACCAAGGGCCTCAGCACTGTGAGCTAGCAATGCTAAACGCTGGGCTACTGTGCATGCTAATTTCTAGGCATCAGGTGATCAATCAGGTAGTGTTTCTCAGATAAAAGGACACCAGTTATTTAGTATGAGATTCAAATTGACCTCAGAACAAAATATAACTTATGTTATATAACTTACATAGAACTTACTACAGCATAACTGTCTTATTTGGCTCTTGTAGAAAATATTAACAGCATGCCTATTAAACATACAGTATCTAGCAATCAGCAATCAAAATAAAAACATTTCCAAACATGGAAACTGCCCAGTTAATGAAGCATTTCAAAGACATTAATCTATTCAATAATTACAGTTTTATGTAGATTTATAAGAACAGATTTATATTCAGATTACGAAAGCATCATAACAACTGCTGCTTGTGTAAGGAATCCATGAATACCACTGTACATGAGAATTCCACACCTATTTGTAATCAATACACAAAATCCTATTGAATTTCAGGTACTTGTTTATTCAGCATTGCTTGACTCCGCGGACTCCTTGTTGTTTCAATATTCTAGCAATAGGACTAATCGCCAATACAGTGCCGTTGTAATCTATTCCTTCTGCCAGCAGAGGACGGTATTCGCACAGCCAGTTCAGGATAAGATACGGTCCTCGCAGTTCACAGTACAACTGGCCAAAGCCGTATTCGGAATATGCTCTCGATAACCTCGTTTAGTTTAAGTACGGCCATATTTCATATCAACCCACAGATGCATTGCATAAACACTAGAATTCTGGTTGTACTTAAATTGACCTTATACGTTTTGGATTATGTTTAACCTTCTTCAATTTCTTCAACCATATTTTGAGATGATTACGTTTGCAGAAGCAAATATTATTCAGTGCTGTTTCTTCACTCCTTTAATCAAACCCACATTTCTATAAGGAGGGCCATTGTGAAACTCCCCAAAGTGAGCTGAATTAATCTTTTATTCTTCACACCTGCGAAGTCATTCCTACATTGTGTAATATGAAGGCCTTTCATTATTCACGTATACTACAACATCTGAAAATAATGGGTCTTGAAATAGTTGAATGAAAGAAAATCCTGAATAACTCCTCCAAATGCGTGTTACACTTTCATCAAGTACACACACTTTGAATGTGATGAACTATAAAAAGTTATTTTAACCATACCCAATGGAGCTCAGGAGTGCGATTGCATACACAATCATGTTTTCAGTGTTTGGACATCAGCCGTACATCAGAACAATCATTTCACTAACACAGCTCCATGTTGAGTGACTTCCCTCCAAGAACACAAAGTCACTTTCCCTTAGCAATTATTGCATGGACTTTGATTATCTGCCTTCTGCATCAAGCCCTGTATTATATACGGTACAAAGCCAAGCTTTGGGATAGTGCTTTGTTTGGATCCTTGTCTTGATCCTTTTGGATCCCAGGCTGCTCATTTGCAAATGAGTTTTGACATTAATTATAGTGACTATAGCAATGAGCTGGCACTGTGGTTCACAGAGCTGGGGTCCTGGGTTCAATTCCTGGGGTGCAGTCTGGATGGAATTGTATGTTCTCCCTTCATTTGTGTGGATTTCTTCCAGGTGCTCCAGTTTCTTCCCACAGTCCAAAGACATACAGTACTAGTAGGTTAAGGTGGAACTACAGTCCCAATTTTGCAGACACAAAATTATTTAATTTCAGTCACAAAATAAAATAATTGACATTATAGAAAAACTTTACAAACTCAAAATTGAGCACAAAATCATGAATTTTGTGAAAGGACTGTAAGTTACGCCATGTTGTAACAAATTCGCATTCAAGTTCCACACAAATTGCGATGTGATGCAGCCCTTCCTGCTCACTAATCACTGTAATGACTAATGCAATGTGATGTAGGAGAGAAAGGGTATAGGTTATGCAGCAAACATTTCACTGCAAAAAACGTTCCATTCCAAGGTTCTTTATGCAGAGTTAACAATGTAGTGTTATTTATTGGCAAAAACGTAAAAAAGTTGAGAGCAATATTTCCATTGGATTAAACGAGATGTATTCACAAGCCTGCTCCTTTACAATGTCACAGGGCCACAACAGATTATAGGAAGTTTTGCTGCCTCGTTCTGAATCGCAGAACATGGTAATTCTTTAACCTTGAAATGTAGTCTATTTTGTGATGTAATGATGCAATGTCCCTTTACTGAGAGCCAGCAATCAACGGATGTGTCTGATCGTGAATGGTTTTCCCTGTTGTTTGTTGTATTACTTGGTGTTGCATTTTAAGCTGTGCATGAGGCAGGACCCGGAGGCTGCTGCTTCTGCTGGTGCTTCTGCTGGGATTGAGGAAGAGCTGAGCGCCATGTAAGGCAAAGACACTGCGTTCCACTTTATCAGGTGCCTGGAGTGTAAGAGCTGCAGATAATATTGAGTCACATTAATCCCAACATATTTCAAATATTATGAAAATTAAATAAATTAAATCAAATAACTTTCATTAAAAAAATCAATCACTCTTTACCTTGCTTTTTCAGTTGTTTTTAAGGAAAATTGATGCCGAGAATGTGTGAATACTGCTTTTTGATGGTTCCAAGACCAATGTGACCTGTTCTATTGCCTGCTAATTGTACGTTCCAGGTTGAAAAATTATTTTTAGGAGGTCAAGATGTATGAATGATAAGAGAAAAACTGAAATAACCACAGCTACGCAAACACCAGTCCACCCAAAAAAAATCATTTAATTAAAATAAGGTAACATTTTTTTTTCATCATCATACGGATGAACTGTGCTAAATGTGTTTCTAAAAAGAAAAAGCAGGACGTGAGTCGTGAGCCAAGATCATGACTCTTTTGCTCTTCTTCACATCAGTTTTCATCTGCGAGGAGGAGGAGGAGG
The DNA here is from genome assembly GCF_040954835.1 of Lepisosteus oculatus. NCBI lineage: Eukaryota > Metazoa > Chordata > Actinopteri > Semionotiformes > Lepisosteidae > Lepisosteus > Lepisosteus oculatus. The sequence goes on along the minus strand of NW_027167654.1, from coordinate 223,937 downwards.
GCGGCTCCTGATGTGCTGACACTTGGGGAAGTGCCTCTGTGCCGGCCTGGGGGCAAAGCGCCGGCCGCAGTGAGGGCAGGGCACGTAGTCGGGGTTTGGATTCGCGGGGGGCTGGGGCAGGTTCACAACTTTCCCTCCTTGCGTGATCACCTGCTGCACCTCCCTGGCCTGTTTGATGCTCCGAATGAAATCCTCGTGCTTCTGCCTCCAGTTGTGCTTTCTCAGCTGGGAACAGGAAATGAAACCAATAAAACAGCTTCCAGAAAAAGTCCAGACTAGCACTGCGTACACAGTCTGGTCGCAAACCATTCACAAGGCAAGAAAATATCAATACAGTAATAACGTAGCTTTCTGGGGCCACCTTTCAGGTTATTGGGTAGAGAGTACAATTTACGTAGTTATGGTTTTGTTTCCTGTGAGTGCTATTTGCTTGATATGTAGATTTTTACAACAGAATTCAGAAGTCACTAAGACACATTTATTCTGTCTGGCAAATGTGCCTTTGCGGCAGTTTTTCAGAAGAGTACTTCATAAAACACTTATTTATTGTTTACATTGATTTATAAGCTGAGTCTGACTCTAGGAGAAAAAAAGGGAAGCTTGGAAAGAGTTTAAGGATAGCCCTTACCACGATTGGCGGTTTAACCTTCTTCTTATGGATGTATGTCTCCAGTTCTGTTCCCTTGGCCCTGTGCTTGAAAGAGTCAAAAACCTTCCTCTTTGAATTCTGAAGCTTCTTGCAGATCTTGCTGTGTTTCTCCAGCCTCTCTACAGCAAACTTCCCGTGACACAGTTCACAGGGCACCAGCTGAGGGTTTCCACTCTGGCTATTCTCATATGGAAATTGCTCAGCGGTAGGGCACATCAGACTTGTAGGGGACAAATATCTGTTTTCCACTGACAGAGTTTGTTCATCCAGACATGTGGTCTTATTTCTGAAGTGGCCCTGCGCGGCCTGTGCCGCTGACACGTCGCTTTCAGGGAGCCTTGCTTTCTTGAGATACTTTCTCCTTCCACAGGGGACGTCTTCTAGCCCACGGCTGCAAGGGCTCACTTGACGTCTCTCCTGATGGGAAAGCGCAGAGGGAAAGTGCGATTCTGCGCATCCGCCATCTTCCATTGGAGAACCATAATCAAGGTTGTCTCCTCTGATAGGAAGGGCTTTCCTTGGAGTGAAGGCTTTTTGCTTCTCCATTCTGCAGGTCAGAAGAGGCACGGCCTTAGAGCGGTGGTTGGCCCATGGTCCTCTGGGGCAAAGCTCGCTCTGCCTCGCCTCTATTTTCCCTTCCGGCCACCTCTCTGGAGTCTTCCATCTCTCTCGGAACCATCCTCAGCTCCTCCTGAGCTCTGAAGAGCTTCGCCTGCATCATGGCCTCCTTCTGGCGAATCTCGTCCTTCATCATGGCCTCCTTCCGGCGCATCTCATCCTGCAGGCTGGCCTCCCTCCGGCGATGCTCCTCCTTCAGCGCGGCCTCTGCCTCGCCCACTTTTCTTAGCTCCTCTTGCAACTGAAAGTGCTCCTTCCCATTGGCATGAGAAGGGCATTGCCCTGGAGGGGTCGCCACCATGGGGAGGACAGTCCTGTCCTTAGGTTTGCGTACTCTTGAGCCCCTCCTGCCCGGCCTCTCGCAGGGCCTCTCATGACCATCCTGAGGCGGGGTGGGGGCAAACAAGGAATCACTCTGTGCGTCCGGGCGGTCCACAGCCCGAACCTCACCAGGGCCAGAGACTTTCCTGTTACCCATAGGCTTCAGGGGGTAAGACCGATCATACCCCACAATGTTCTTCTCGGGGCCCTGTTGGGCTTGGAAGCGATAGCTGTTCCCCATCTTCTTCTCTGCAGCGTATTTGACATATTGGAAACATTTTCTCATCTTCTGTAGAGCTGCCTCCTGCCGCCGATTGTACATGGCGATCATTTTTTTCTCCTTTTCCTGCATCAGTTTCTCTTGGAAGGTGTCCTTCAGAAGCTGTATCTTGGGAGGCGGGCAGTACGTGGAGATCAGATCCTGTTGCCTTAAGGGCGCGGGTCGATTCGAGTCTGTGTCCTTCGGGGAGGGGGACAGAGCACCAGGCTTAGGACTGGGCTCCATTGGCAAATGAGATATGAGCTTTGTTTCCCAGGTATCTGGAAAAGGCAAAAATGGCAAATAAATGATATCCTGCACAGTCTAGTATGGTCTAATAGAAAAGAATAAAAAAAAACAATTCAGGAAATACACAACTTTTTAATATTAAACCTAATGGTGTTGAATGCTGCATGCTGACTCAGTAGGAGACAGATCCTAAACATAAACATTATAATAAACATTTGTTTCCCAAATAACATTCTCAATGTTCAGAATGCTTAAAGTCATGAGCTTTTTTAAAAATGTTTAACTGAAACCTGGAAATGTGCTATTTCATTTCAAAGCTTGTATTATATCTATGATATAAATGTTTTTTTATATAAAATTAACCCATTATGCAACAGGGGTTTGAGCAAAAGTCACTGTGAATAAGGGAATTGATCAATATTAATTAGCCGTTTCACTACATTATAGATAGCTGAAGGATTATGATACAGTATATCGATTTCGCTACAAATTGACAAGCATATTTGATGACACTTACCAAACAAGTTTTAAACAGCGGAGAAATAGTTCACCACGACGATAGCAATGCAATGTTTGACTGCATCTCCCTATGTGATATATCTGTATTTGGGTATATACAGATCACGTAATTCAGGGAGCACTGTTACGTCAGGTCACCAACCATTATTACGACGCTCATATGTCATAGAGCTCCTTAGGATGTTTGTATAATCTTTATCCAAATTTTCATATGGCCGCAGTTACGGCGTTTATTTTACAGTTAATGTAACAGGGTGTCATTATATTTTTCTGTCTTTATGGTGGCAGACCACTTAAATAAATCTGAGTAGGCGGTTTCTACAAGTGGGTCAGATAAAATATTAAATATACAGTAAAAGCTCACACCTATTCATACCCTTTATGTACTGTATATCTACAATTACGTATACTACGTATACAGTTATCGTATACTATAATACGATAACTACCATTACAAAATGTCTCCCTTTTGATTTGAAGTGGTTCTTTTAAATAAGTAAATTGCAATCACTTAGCCTACATCTGAGCTCCTAATTCATCGCGACGACGGACTGAGACTCCAGTCGGATTTGTGAGAAGGGGTGTGCCTGTTTTAAAACCGATTCATACGTCTTAAACACATGGACATAGATAGCAGTCTGTGTTATATAATTTATCTTTTTATTTTATTTAAATTTAAGTATCACATACACATTTTCAAAGTAACTGTACCCCTTTTAATTATGATCCCCATCGCTCACAGCTCCGAAGGTGAGACGAGGGCTACTTCAGATGGGATTTCCAATATTTCTCTCTTAGCTTGTATACCGGTGGAAAGGAGAGGGGTCTTAAAACGTGTTGATAGTAAGATTGGGATGTATTTGCAGTCTAGATATAGTTTTTTTAATGTTCGGAGCCGCCACAGATTCATTTTCTTACGACTGCTTTTCTGGATGACAATGACAATGCAAACGATGGTGTTAAGGCGAGGCTGTGCCTTAAGGCTCCTCTGCTTACAATATTCAGCGCGTAAATCGCAAACGAGCGCCTTCCCTTACGATGAAAATGCAGAAAATAAGACCACGAGATTTAAACCTACGGCTTACAAATTTATGCGTAAACACTAAAACCGTATCTTTAGCAAAACTGGCGAGACAATGTGTTTTATCATTTAAAAAAGTACTGGAAAATAATTAAAGGTTATCACGATAAACAGAGGTTACTGATCTACTACTGTACGCTGTGACCAAAAATGAGAGTCCCCCGATCCTCGCAGCCTTCATGCTTTGGTCTTGGCCTGGCCGTTTTTTTTAAGATAATGGGGTCAAGTTAAGAAATTATGCAAGTTTCTAATCAAATCCAAGGGCGCCTCGATCTCCTAAACATCTTTAGAAGGCCGACGGACCACACTGCACGGTCCGGGTCCGTTCCCTGACCCGGTTCTGGATAATGCCAGCTTAAAGTGAAAAATTCTACTGTACATATTATGTTTCTTATTATGGTATATATGTATAATATAGCGCGACCGCTTCACGAAGCTAGAAAGAAAGTTATCCGCCATTTTTATTTTACCTGCAATTGAATTTGCCATTAAAATCATTATTAATACCGCAGCTGCTAAATAACTTACCTAAAAGCGTTCAGATACAAAAGCACTTGAGCTGTAATGTTTGTATACTGTTGGCCCGATGACCTACTTCAAGAAGAATTGTTACATAGACCGCCAAGGACTGTCATCACACTTTACGTCATAAAGCGCTTTAAAACTTTAGACAAGTTCAACACCTCATATTTTGTACTGTTTATCATGGTAAAAGCAACTCAAAGCAATTCTAAAAATGATCGAAAGGTAAAAATACAAGCTTATACGAGCTGTCGTTTTAACATTTATAACATATATTTAAACAAAACATATATAATCTATTTTAATAAAATAGAAAAGTGTTCTTAGTCTTCACTTAAAAGCTGTTAGAAGCTGCCTTTCTGACAAGAGAGTTCTGTGAGTTCCACAGTCTCAGTGCATTAAAGTCAAAACCAGTTGCTTTTTATTTCCTGTTTTACGACAGAGCAAGGAGGGTGTCCACAGACCACTGTGCACCTGCAGACTGATATGGGGGGTAAAAAGTCTAGAAGTTAGTAAATAAGATTTTAACATATGTTCTAAAACACACCGGACACCTGTACAGTGATGCCAACACAGTGATCTGAGCTCCTTCTTTGAGTTAAATCCTAGCATCTGCATTTTTTACAAGTTGTTGCTATGGCAGAGCATGACCAGAGCATAACAGAAACCACCCATTTTCTAACCGCTTCATCCAATTCAGGGTCAGGGGGTCAGGGGGTCGCGGGGCACGGGGGAGCCAGAGCCTCAGAAAGTAATAAGCAGGAGATACCTGGGACTGGATGGTAGTCCAATGCAGGGAAGACACAGACACTCACCAATTATCCCAGAAGCCAATTAACCTACCAGTCGTTCTTTGAACTGTGGGAGGAAGCCGGAGCACCCAAAGCAAACTCATGCAAACATGGGGAGAACATACAAGCTCCATACAGATAGCACCCCAGGTCCAGAAGTGTACCCAGGGCCTCAGCACTGTGAGCTAGCAATGCTAAACGCTGGGCTACTGTGCATGCTAATTTCTAGGCATCAGGTGATCAATCAGGTAGTGTTTCTCAGATAAAAGGACACCAGTTATTTAGTATGAGATTCAAATTGACCTCAGAACAAAATATAACTTATGTTATATAACTTATATAGAACTTACTACAGCATAACTGTCTTATTTGGCTCTTGTAGAAAATATTAACAGCATGCCTATTAAACATACAGTATCTAGCAATCAGCAATCAAAATAAAAACATTTCCAAACATGGAAACTGCCCAGTTAATGAAGCATTTCAAAGACATTAATCTATTCAATAATTACAGTTTCAAGTAGATAACAGATTTATATTCAGATTACGAAAGCATCATAACAACGGCTGCTTGTGTAAGGAATCCATGAATACCACTGTACATGAGAATTTCACACCTATTTGTAATCAATACACAAAATCCTATTGAATTTCAGGTACTTGTTCATTCAGCATTGCTTGACTCCGCGGACTCCTTGTTGTTTCAATATTCTAGCAATAGGACTAATCGCCAATACAGTGCCGTTGTAATCTATTCCTTCTGCCAGCAGAGGACGGTATTCGCACAGCCAGTTCAGGATAAGATACGGTCCTCGCAGTTCACAGTACAACTGGCCACAGCCGTACTCGGAATATGCTCTCGATAACCTCGTTTAGTTTAAGAACGGCCGTATTTCATATCAACCCACAGATGCATTGCATAAACACTAGAATTCTGGTTGTACTTAAATTGACCTTATACGTTTTGGATTATGTTTAACCTTCTTCAATTTCTTTAACCATATTTTGAGATGATTACGTTTACAGAAGCAAATATTATTCAGTGCTTTTTCTTCACTCCTTTAATCAAACCCACATTTCTTTAAGGAGGGCCATTGTGAAACTCCCCAAAGTGAGCTGAATTAATCTTTTATTCTTCACACCTGCGAAGTCATTCCTTCATTGTGTAATATGAAGGCCTTTCATTATTCACGTATACTACAACATCTGAAAATAATCGGTCTTGAAATAGTTGAATGAAAGAAAATCCTGAATAACTCCTCCAAATGCGTGTTACACTTTCATCAGGTACACACACTTTGAATGTGATGAACTATAAAAAGTTATTTTAACCATACCCAATGGAGCTCGGGAGTGCGATTGCATACACAATCATGTTTTCAGTGTTTGGACATCAGCCGTACATCAGAACAATCATTTCACTAACACAGCTCCATGTTGAGTGACTTCCCTCCAAAAACACAAAGTCACTTTCCCTTAGCAATTATTGCATGGACTTAGATTATCTGCCTTCTGCATCAAGCCCTGTATGATATACTGTACAAAGCCAAGCTTTGGGATAGTGCTTTGTTTGGATCCTTGTCTTGATCCTTTTGGATCCCAGGCTGCTCATTTGCAAATGAGTTTTGACATTAATTAAAGTGACTATAGCAATGAGGTGGCACTGTGGTTCACAGAGCTGGGGTCCTGGGTTCAATTCCTGGGGTGCAGTCTGGATGGAATTGTATGTTCTCCCTTCATTTGTGTGGATTTCTTCCAGGTGCTCCAGTTTCTTCCCACAGTCCAAAGACATACAGTACTAGTAGGTTAAGGTGGAACTACAGTCCCAATTTTGCAGACACAAAAGTATTTAATTTCAGTCACAAAATAAAATCATTGACATTATAGAAAAACTTTACAAACTCAAAATTGAGCACAAAATCATGAATTTTGTGAAAGGACTGTAAGTTACGCCATGTTGTAACAAATTCGCATTCAAGTTCCACACAAATTGCGATGTGATGCAGCCCTTCCTGCTCACTAATCACTGTAATGACTAATGCAATGTGATGTAGGAGAGAAAAGGTATAGGTTATGCAGCAAACATTTCACTGCAAAAAACGTTCCATTCCAAGGTTCTTTATGCAGAGTTAACAATGTAATATTATTTATTGGCAAAAACGTAAAAAAGTTGAGAGCAATATTTCCATTGGATTAAACGAGATGTATTCACAAACCTGCTCCTTTACAATGTCACAGGGCCACAACAGATTATAGGAAGTTTTGCTGCCTCGTTCTGAATCGCAGAACATGGTAATTCTTTAACCTTGAAATGTAGTCTATTTTGTGATGTAATGATGCAATGTCCCTTTACTGAGAGCCAGCAATCAACGGATGTGTCTGATCGTGAATGGTTTTCCCTGTTGTTTGTTGTATTACTTGGTGTTGCATTTTAAGCTGTGCATGAGGCAGGACCCGGAGGCTGCTGCTTCTGCTGGTGCTTCTGCTGGGATTGAGGAAGAGCTGAGCGCCATGTAAGGCAAAGACACTGCGTTCCACTTTATCAGGTGCCTGGAGTGTAAGAGCTGCAGATAATATTGAGTCACATTAATCCCAACATATTTCAAATATTATGAAAATTAAATAAATTAAATCAAATAACTTTCATTAAAAAAATCAATCACTCTTTACCTTGCCTTTTCAGTTGTTTTTAAGGAAAATTGATGCCGAGAATGTGTGAATACTACTTTTTGATGGTTCCAAGACCAATGTGACCTGTTCTATTGCCTGCCAATTGTACGTTCCAGGTTGAAAAATTATTTTTAGGAGGTCAAGGTGTATGAATGATAAGAGAAAAACTGAAATAACCACAGCTACGCAAACACCAGTCCACCAAAAAAAAAATCATTTAATTAAAATAAGGTAACATTTTTTTTTCATCATCATACGGATGAACTGTGCTAAATGTGTTTCTAAAAAGAAAAAGCAGGACGTGAGTCGTGAGCCAAGATCATGACTCTTTTGCTCTTCTTCACATCAGTTTTCATCTGCGAGGAGGAGGAGGAGGGCGGCTCCTGATGTGCTGACACTTGGGGATGTGCCTCTGTGCCGGCCTGGGGGCAAAGCGCCGGCCGCAGTGAGGGCAGGGCACGTAGTCGGGGTTTGGATTCGCGGGGGGCTGGGGCAGGTTCACAACTTTCCCTCCTTGCGTGATCACCTGCTGCACCTCCCTGGCCTGTTTGATGCTCCGAATGAAATCCTCGTGCTTCTGCCTCCAGTTGTTCTTTCTCAGCTGGGAACAGGAAATGAAACCAATAAAACAGCTTCCAGAAAAAGTCCAGACTAGCACTGCGTACACAGTCTGGTCGCAAACCATTCACAAGGCAAGAAAATATCGATACAGTAATAACTTAGCTTTCTGGGGCTACCTTTCAGGTCATTGGGTAGAGAGTACAATTTACGTAGTTATGGTTTTGTTTCCTGTGAGTGCTATTTGCTTGATATGTAGATTTTTACAACAGAATTCAGAAGTCACTAAGACACATTTATTCTGTCTGGCAAATGTGCCTTTGCGGCAGTTTTTCAGAAGAGTACTTCATAAAACACTTATTTATTGTCTACATTGATTTATAAGCTGAGTCTGACTCTAGGAGAAAAAAAGGGAAGCTTGGAAAGAGTTTAAGGATAGCCCTTACCACGATTGGCGGTTTAACCTTCTTCTTATGGATGTATGTCTCCAGTTCTGTTCCCTTGGCCCTGTGCTTGAAAGAGTCAAAAACCTTCCTCTTTGAATTCTGAAGCTTCTTGCAGATCTTGCTGTGTTTCTCCAGCCTCTCTACAGCAAACTTCCTGTGACACAGTTCACAGGGCACCAGCTGAGGGTTTCCACTCTGGCTATTCTCATATGGAAATTGCTCAGCGGTAGGGCACATCAGACTTGATGGGGACAAATATCTGTTTTCCACTGACAGAGTTTGTTCATCCAGACAGGTGGTGTTATTTCTGAAGTGGCCCTGCGCGGCCTGTGCCGCTGACACGTCGCTTTCAGGGAGCCTTGCTTTCTTGAGATACTTTCTCCTTCCACAGGGGACGTCTTCTAGCCCACGGCTGCAAGGGCTCACTTGACGTCTCTCCTGATGGGAAAGCGCAGAGGGAAAGTGCGATTCTGCGCATCCGCCATCTTCCATTGGAGAACCATAATCAAGGTTGTCTCCTCTGATAGGAAGGCTTTTTGCTTCTCCATTCTGCAGGTCAGAAGAGGCACGGCCTTAGAGCGGTGGTTGGCCCATGGTCCTCTGGGGCAAAGCTCGCTCTGCCTCGCCTCTATTTTCCCTTCCGGCCACCTCTCTGGAGTCTTCCATCTCTCTCGGAACCATCCTCAGCTCCTCCTGAGCTCTGAAGAGCTTCGCCTGCATCATGGCCTCCTTCTGGCGAATCTCGTCCTTCATCATGGCCTCCTTCCGGCGCATCTCATCCTGCAGGCTGGCCTCCCTCCGGCGATGCTCCTCCTTCAGCGCGGCCTCTGCCTCGGCCACTTTTCGTAGCTCCTCTTGCAACTGAAAGTGCTCCTTCCCATTGGCATGAGAAGGGCATTGCCCTGGAGGGGTCGCCACCATGGGGAGGACAGTCCTGTCCTTAGGTTTGCGTACTCTTGAGCCCCTCCTGCCCGGCCTCTCGCAGGGCCTCTCATGACCATCCTGAGGCGGGGTGGGGGCAAACAAGGAATCACTCTGTGCGTCCGGGCGGTCCACAGCCCGAACCTCACCAGGGCCGGAGACTTTCCTGTTACCCATAGGCTTCAGGGGGTAAGACCGATCATACCCCACAATGTTCTTCTCGGGGCCCTGTTGGGCTTGGAAGCGATAGCTGTTCCCCATCTTCTTCTCCGCAGCGTATTTGACATATTGGAAACATTTTCTCATCTTCTGTAGAGCTGCCTCCTGCCGCCGATTGTACATGGCGATCATTTTTTTCTCCTTTTCCTGCATCAGTTTCTCTTGGAAGGTGTCCTTCAGAAGCTGTATCTTGGGAGGCGGGCAGTACGTGGAGATCAGATCCTGTTGCCTTAAGGGCGCGGGTCGATTCGAGTCTGTGTCCTTCGGGGAGGGGGACAGAGCACCAGGCTTAGGACTGGGCTCCATTGGCAAATGAGATATGAGCTTTGTTTCCCAGGTATCTGGAAAAGGCAAAAATGGCAAATAAATGATATCCTGCACAGTCTAGTATGGTCTAATAGAAAAGAATAAAAAAAAACAATTCAGGAAATACACAACTTTTTAATATTAAACCTAATGGTGTTGAATGCTGCATGCTGACTCAGTAGGAGACAGATCCTAAACATAAACATTATAATAAACATTTGTTTCCCAAATAACATTCTCAATGTTCAGAATGCTTAAAGTCATGAGCTTTTTTAAAAATGTTTAACTGAAACCTGGAAATGTGCTATTTCATTTCAAAGCTTGTATTATATCTATGATATAAATGTTTTTTTATATAAAATTAACCCATTATGCAACAGGGGTTTGAGCAAAAGTCACTGTGAATAAGGGAATTTATCAATATTAATTAGCCGTTTCACTACATTATAGATAGCTGAAGGATTATGATACAGTATATCGATTTCGCTACAAATTGACAAGCATATTTGATGACACTTACCAAACAAGTTTTAAACAGCGGAGAAATAGTTCACCACGACGATAGCAATGCAATGTTTGACTGCATCTCCCTATGTGATATATCTGTATTTGGGTATATACAGATCACGTAATTCAGGGAGCACTGTTACGTCAGGTCACCAACCATTATTACGACGCTCATATGTCATAGAGCTCCTTAGGATGTTTGTATAATCTTTATCCAAATTTTCATATGGCCGCAGTTACGGCGTTTATTTTACAGTTAATGTAACAGGGTGTCATTATATTTTTCTGTCTTTATGGTGGCAGACCACTTAAATAAATCTGAGTAGGCGGTTTCTACAAGTGGGTCAGATAAAATATTAAATATACAGTAAAAGCTCACACCTATTCATACCCTTTATGTACTGTATATCTACAATTACGTATACTACGTATACAGTTATCGTATACTATAATACGATAACTACCATTACAAAATGTCTCCCTTTTGATTTGAAGTGGTTCTTTTAAATAAGTAAATTGCAATCACTTAGCCTACATCTGAGCTCCTAATTCATCGCGACGACGGACTGAGACTCCAGTCGGATTTGTGAGAAGGGGTGTGCCTGTTTTAAAACCGATTCATACGTCTTAAACACATGGACATAGATAGCAGTCTGTGTTATATAATTTATCTTTTTATTTTATTTAAATTTAAGTATCACATACACATTTTCAAAGTAACTGTACCCCTTTTAATTATGATCCCCATCGCTCACAGCTCCGAAGGTGAGACGAGGGCTACTTCAGATGGGATTTCCAATATTTCTCTCTTAGCTTGTATACCGGTGGAAAGGAGAGGGGTCTTAAAACGTGTTGATAGTAAGATTGGGATGTATTTGCAGTCTAGATATAGTTTTTTTTAATGTTCGGAGCCGCCACAGATTCATTTTCTTACGACTGCTTTTCTGGATGACAATGACAATGCAAACGATGGTGTTAAGGCGAGGCTGTGCCTTAAGGCTCCTCTGCTTACAATATTCAGCGCGTAAATCGCAAACGAGCGCCTTCCCTTACGATGAAAATGCAGAAAATAAGACCACGAGATTTAAACCTACGGCTTACAAATTTATGCGTAAACACTAAAACCGTATCTTTAGCAAAACTGGCGAGACAATGTGTTTTATCATTTAAAAAAGTACTGGAAAATAATTAAAGGTTATCACGATAAACAGAGGTTACTGATCTACTACTGTACGCTGTGACCAAAAATGAGAGTCCCCCGATCCTCGCAGCCTTCATGCTTTGGTCTTGGCCTGGCCGTTTTTTTTTAGGATAATGGGGTCAAGTTAAGAAATTATGCAAGTTTCTAATCAAATCCAAGGGCGCCTCGATCTCCTAAACATCTTTAGAAGGCCGACGGACCACACTGCACGGTCCGGGTCCGTTCCCTGACCCGGTTCTGGATAATGCCAGCTTAAAGTGAAAAATTCTACTGTACATATTATGTTTCTTATTATGGTATATATGTATAATATAGCGCGACCGCTTCACGAAGCTAGAAAGAAAGTTATCCGCCATTTTTATTTTACCTGCAATTGAATTTGCCATTAAAATCATTATTAATACCGCAGCTGCTAAATAACTTACCTAAAAGCGTTCAGATACAAAAGCACTTGAGCTGTAATGTTTGTATACTGTTGGCCCGATGACCTACTTCAAGAAGAATTGTTACATAGACCGCCAAGGACTGTCATCACACTTTACGTCATAAAGCGCTTTAAAACTTTTGACAAGTTCAACACCTCATATTTTGTACTGTTTATCATGGTAAAAGCAACTCAAAGCAATTCTAAAAATGATCGAAAGGTAAAAATACAAGCTTATACGAGCTGTCGTTTTAACATTTATAACATATATTTAAACAAAACATATATAATCTCTTTTAATAAAATAGAAAAGTGTTCTTAGTCTTCACTTAAAAGCTGTTAGAAGCTGCCTTTCTGACAAGAGAGTTCTGTGAGTTCCACAGTCTCAGTGCATTAAAGTCAAAACCAGTTGCTTTTTATTTCCTCTTTTACGACAGAGCAAGGAGGGTGTCCACAGACCACTGTGCACCTGCAGGCTGATATGGGGGGTAAAAAGTCTAGAAGTTAGTAAATAAGATTTTAGCACATGTTCTAAAACAAACCGGACACCTGTACAGTGATGCCAACACAGTGCTCTGAGCTCCTTCTTTGAGTTAAATCCTAGCATCTGCATTTTTTACAAGTTGTTGCTATGGCAGAGCATGACCAGAGCATAACAGAAACCACCCATTTTCTAACCGCTTCATCCAATTCAGGGTCAGGTGGTCAGGGGGTCGCGGGGCACGGGGGAGCCAGAGCCTCAGAAAGTAATAAGCAGGAGATACCTGGGACTGGATGGTAGTCCAATGCAGGGAAGACACAGACACTCACCAATTATCCCAGAAGCCAATTAACCTACCAGTAGTTCTTTGAACTGTGGGAGGAAGCCGGAGCACCCAAAGCAAACTCATGCAAACATGGGGAGAACATACAAGCTCCATACAGATAGCACCCCAGGTCCAGAAGTGTACCCAGGGCCTCAGCACTGTGAGCTAGCAATGCTAAACGCTGGGCTACTGTGCATGCTAATTTCTAGGCATCAGGTGATCAATCAGGTAGTGTTTCTCAGATAAAAGGACACCAGTTATTTAGTATGAGATTCAAATTGACCTCAGAACAAAATATAACTTATGTTATATAACTTATATAGAACTTACTACAGCATAACTGTCTTATTTGGCTCTTGTAGAAAATATTAACAGCATGCCTATTAAACATACAGTATCTAGCAATCAGCAATCAAAATAAAAACATTTCCAAACATGGAAACTGCCCAGTTAATGAAGCATTTCAAAGACATTAATCTATTCAATAATTACAGTTTTAAGTAGATAACAGATTTATATTCAGATTACGAAAGCATCATAACAACTGCTGCTTGTGTAAGGAATCCATGAATACCACTGTACATGAGAATTCCACACCTATTTGTAATCAATACACAAAATCCTATTGAATTTCAGGTACTTGTTTATTCAGCATTGCTTGACTCCGCGGACTCCTTGTTGTTTCAATATTCTAGCAATAGGACTAATCGCCAATACAGTGCCGTTGTAATCTATTCCTTCTGCCAGCAGAGGACGGTATTCGCACAGCCAGTTCAGGATAAGATACGGTCCTCGCAGTTCACAGTACAACTGGCCAAAGCCGTATTCGGAATATGCTCTCGATAACCTCGTTTAGGTTAAGTACGGCCATATTTCATATCAACCCACAGATGCATTGCATAAACACTAGAATTCTGGTTGTACTTAAATTGACCTTATACGTTTTGGATTATGTTTAACCTTCTTCAATTTCTTCAACCATATTTTGAGATGATTACGTTTACAGAAGCAAATATTATTCAGTGCTTTTTCTTCACTCCTTTAATCAAACCCACATTTCTATAAGGAGGGCCATTGTGAAACTCCCCAAAGTGAGCTGAATTAATCTTTTATTCTTCACACCTGCGAAGTCATTCCTTCATTGTGTAATATGAAGGCCTTTCATTATTCACGTATACTACAACATCTGAAAATAATGGGTCTTGAAATAGTTGAATGAAAGAAAATCCTGAATAACTCCTCCAAATGCGTGTTACACTTTCATCAAGTACACACACTTTGAATGTGATGAACTATAAAAAGTTATTTTAACCATACCCAATGGAGCTCAGGAGTGCGATTGCATACACAATCATGTTTTCAGTGTTTGGACATCAGCCGTACATCAGAACAATCATTTCACTAACACAGCTCCGTGTTGAGTGACTTCCCTCCAAGAACACAAAGTCACTTTCCCTTAGCAATTATTGCATGGACTTTGATTATCTGCCTTCTGCATCAAGCCCTGTATTATATACGGTACAAAGCCAAGCTTTGGGATAGTGCTTTGTTTGGATCCTTGTCTTGATCCTTTTGGATCCCAGGCTGCTCATTTGCAAATGAGTTTTGACATTAATTATAGTGACTATAGCAATGAGGTGGCACTGTGGTTCACAGATCTGGGGTCCTGGGTTCAATTCCTGGGGTGCAGTCTGGATGGAATTGTATGTTCTCCCTTCATTTGTGTGGATTTCTTCCAGGTGCTCCAGTTTCTTCCCACAGTCCAAAGACATACAGTACTAGTAGGTTAAGGTGGAACTACAGTCCCAATTTTGCAGACACAAAATTATTTAATTTCAGTCACAAAATAAAATCATTGACATTATAGAAAAACTTTACAAACTCAAAATTGAGCACAAAATCATGAATTTTGTGAAAGGACTGTAAGTTACGCCATGTTGTAACAAATTCGCATTCAAGTTCCACACAAATTGCGATGTGATGCAGCCCTTCCTGCTCACTAATCACTGTAATGACTAATGCAATGTGATGTAGGAGAGAAAGGGTATAGGTTATGCAGCAAACATTTCACTGCAAAAAACGTTCCATTCCAAGGTTCTTTATGCAGAGTTAACAATGTAGTATTATTTATTGGCAAAAACGTAAAAAAGTTGAGAGTTATATTTCCATTGGATTAAACGAGATGTATTCACAAGCCTGCTCCTTTACAATGTCATAGGGCCACAACAGATTATAGGAAGTTTTGCTGCCTCGTTCTGAATCGCAGAACATGGTAATTCTTTAACCTTGAAATGTAGTCTATTTTGTGATGTAATGATGCAATGTCCCTTTACTGAGAGCCAGCAATCAACGGATGTGTCTGATCGTGAATGGTTTTCCCTGTTGTTTGTTGTATTACTTGGTGTTGCATTTTAAGCTGTGCATGAGGCAGGACCCGGAGGCTGCTGCTTCTGCTGGTGCTTCTGCTGGGATTGAGGAAGAGCTGAGCGCCATGTAAGGCAAAGAAACTGCGTTCCACTTTATCAGGTGCCTGGAGTGTAAGAGCTGCAGATAATATTGAGTCACATTAATCCCAACATATTTCAAATATTATGAAAATTAAATAAATTAAATCAAATAACTTTCATTAAAAAAATCAATCACTCTTTACCTTGCTTTTTCAGTTGTTTTTAAGGAAAATTGATGCCGAGAATGTGTGAATACTGCTTTTTGATGGTTCCAAGACCAATGTGACCTGTTCTATTGCCTGCTAATTGTACGTTCCAGGTTGAAAAATTATTTTTAGGAGGTCAAGGTGTATGAATGATAAGAGAAAAACTGAAATAACCACAGCTACGCAAACACCAGTCCACCAAAAAAAAATCATTTAATTAAAATAAGGTAACATTTTTTTTTCATCATCATACGGATGAACTGTGCTAAATGTGTTTCTAAAAAGAAAAAGCAGGACGTGAGTCGTGAGCCAAGATCATGACTCTTTTGCTCTTCTTCACATCAATTTTCATCTGCGAGGAGGAGGAGGAGGGCGGCTCCTGATGTGCTGACACTTGGGGATGTGCCTCTGTGCCGGCCTGGGGGCAAAGCGCCGGCCGCAGTGAGGGCAGGGCACGTAGTCGGGGTTTGGATTCGCGGGGGGCTGGGGCAGGTTCACAACTTTCCCTCCTTGCGTGATCACCTGCTGCACCTCCCTGGCCTGTTTGATGCTCCGAATGAAATCCTCGTGCTTCTGCCTCCAGTTGTTCTTTCTCAGCTGGGAACAGGAAATGAAACCAATAAAACAGCTTCCAGAAAAAGTCCAGACTAGCACTGCGTACACAGTCTGGTCGCAAACCATTCACAAGGCAAGAAAATATCAATACAGTAATAACGTAGCTTTCTGGGGCCACCTTTCAGGTCATTGGGTAGAGAGTACAATTTACGTAGTTATGGTTTTGTTTCCTGTGAGTGCTATTTGCTTGATATGTAGATTTTTACAACAGAATTCAGAAG
Source organism: Lepisosteus oculatus (assembly GCF_040954835.1). Taxonomy (NCBI): domain Eukaryota; kingdom Metazoa; phylum Chordata; class Actinopteri; order Semionotiformes; family Lepisosteidae; genus Lepisosteus; species Lepisosteus oculatus. Next base: position 207,381 of record NW_027167654.1, on the reverse strand, counting down.
TCACTAAGACACATTTATTCTGTCTGGCAAATGTGCCTTTGCGGCAGTTTTTCAGAAGAGTACTTCATAAAACACTTATTTATTGTCTACATTGATTTATAAGCTGAGTCTGACTCTAGGAGAAAAAAAGGGAAGCTTGGAAAGAGTTTAAGGATAGCCCTTACCACGATTGGCGGTTTAACCTTCTTCTTATGGATGTATGTCTCCAGTTCTGTTCCCTTGGCCCTGTGCTTGAAAGAGTCAAAAACCTTCCTCTTTGAATTCTGAAGCTTCTTGCAGATCTTGCTGTGTTTCTCCAGCCTCTCTACAGCAAACTTCCCGTGACACAGTTCACAGGGCACCAGCTGAGGGTTTCCACTCTGGCTATTCTCATATGGAAATTGCTCAGCGGTAGGGCACATCAGACTTGTAGGGGACAAATATCTGTTTTCCACTGACAGAGTTTGTTCATCCAGACAGGTGGTGTTATTTCTGAAGTGGCCCTGCGCGGCCTGTGCCGCTGACACGTCGCTTTCAGGGAGCCTTGCTTTCTTGAGATACTTTCTCCTTCCACAGGGGACGTCTTCTAGCCCACGGCTGCAAGGGCTCACTTGACGTCTCTCCTGATGGGAAAGCGCAGAGGGAAAGTGCGATTCTGCGCATCCGCCATCTTCCATTGGAGAACCATAATCAAGGTTGTCTCCTCTGATAGGAAGGCTTTTTGCTTCTCCATTCTGCAGGTCAGAAGAGGCACGGCCTTAGAGCGGTGGTTGGCCCATGGTCCTCTGGGGCAAAGCTCGCTCTGCCTCGCCTCTATTTTCCCTTCCGGCCACCTCTCTGGAGTCTTCCATCTCTCTCGGAACCATCCTCAGCTCCTCCTGAGCTCTGAAGAGCTTCGCCTGCATCATGGCCTCCTTCTGGCGAATCTCGTCCTTCATCATGGCCTCCTTCCGGCGCATCTCATCCTGCAGGCTGGCCTCCCTCCGGCGATGCTCCTCCTTCAGCGCGGCCTCTGCCTCGGCCACTTTTCGTAGCTCCTCTTGCAACTGAAAGTGCTCCTTCCCATTGGCATGAGAAGGGCATTGCCCTGGAGGGGTCGCCACCATGGGGAGGACAGTCCTGTCCTTAGGTTTGCGTACTCTTGAGCCCCTCCTGCCCGGCCTCTCGCAGGGCCTCTCATGACCATCCTGAGGCGGGGTGGGGGCAAACAAGGAATCACTCTGTGCGTCCGGGCGGTCCACAGCCCGAACCTCACCAGGGCCGGAGACTTTCCTGTTACCCATAGGCTTCAGGGGGTAAGACCGATCATACCCCACAATGTTCTTCTCGGGGCCCTGTTGGGCTTGGAAGCGATAGCTGTTCCCCATCTTCTTCTCCGCAGCGTATTTGACATATTGGAAACATTTTCTCATCTTCTGTAGAGCTGCCTCCTGCCGCCGATTGTACATGGCGATCATTTTTTTCTCCTTTTCCTGCATCAGTTTCTCTTGGAAGGTGTCCTTCAGAAGCTGTATCTTGGGAGGCGGGCAGTACGTGGAGATCAGATCCTGTTGCCTTAAGGGCGCGGGTCGATTCGAGTCTGTGTCCTTCGGGGAGGGGGACAGAGCACCAGGCTTAGGACTGGGCTCCATTGGCAAATGAGATATGAGCTTTGTTTCCCAGGTATCTGGAAAAGGCAAAAATGGCAAATAAATGATATCCTGCACAGTCTAGTATGGTCTAATAGAAAAGAATAAAAAAAAACAATTCAGGAAATACACAACTTTTTAATATTAAACCTAATGGTGTTGAATGCTGCATGCTGACTCAGTAGGAGACAGATCCTAAACATAAACATTATAATAAACATTTGTTTCCCAAATAACATTCGCAATGTTCAGAATGCTTAAAGTCATGAGCTTTTTTAAAAATGTTTAACTGAAACCTGGAAATGTGCTATTTCATTTCAAAGCTTGTATTATATCTATGATATAAATGTTTTTTTATATAAAATTAACCCATTATGCAACAGGGGTTTGAGCAAAAGTCACTGTGAATAAGGGAATTTATCAATATTAATTAGCCGTTTCACTACATTATAGATAGCTGAAGGATTATGATACAGTATATCGATTTCGCTACAAATTGACAAGCATATTTGATGACACTTACCAAACAAGTTTTAAACAGCGGAGAAATAGTTCACCACGACGATAGCAATGCAATGTTTGACTGCATCTCCCTATGTGATATATCTGTATTTGGGTATATACAGATCACGTAATTCAGGGAGCACTGTTACGTCAGGTCACCAACCATTATTACGACGCTCATATGTCATAGAGCTCCTTAGGATGTTTGTATAATCTTTATCCAAATTTTCATATGGCCGCAGTTACGGCGTTTATTTTACAGTTAATGTAACAGGGTGTCATTATATTTTTCTGTCTTTATGGTGGCAGACCACTTAAATAAATCTGAGTAGGCGGTTTCTACAAGTGGGTCAGATAAAATATTAAATATACAGTAAAAGCTCACACCTATTCATACCCTTTATGTACTGTATATCTACAATTACGTATACTACGTATACAGTTATCGTATACTATAATACGATAACTACCATTACAAAATGTCTCCCTTTTGATTTGAAGTGGTTCTTTTAAATAAGTAAATTGCAATCACTTAGCCTACATCTGAGCTCCTAATTCATCGCGACGACGGACTGAGACTCCAGTTGGATTTGTGAGAAGTAAAGGGGTGTGCCTGTTTTAAAACCGATTCATACGTCTTAAACACATGGACATAGATAGCAGTCTGTGTTATATAATTTATCTTTTTATTTTATTTAAATTTAAGTATCACATACACATTTTCAAAGTAACTGTACCCCTTTTAATTATGATCCCCATCGCTCACAGCTCCGAAGGTGAGACGAGGGCTACTTCAGATGGGATTTCCAATATTTCTCTCTTAGCTTGTATACCGGTGGAAAGGAGAGGGGTCTTAAAACGTGTTGATAGTAAGATTGGGATGTATTTGCAGTCTAGATATAGTTTTTTTAATGTTCGGAGCCGCCACAGATTCATTTTCTTACGACTGCTTTTCTGGATGACAATGACAATGCAAACGATGGTGTTAAGGCGAGGCTGTGCCTTAAGGCTCCTCTGCTTACAATATTCAGCGCGTAAATCGCAAACGAGCGCCTTCCCTTACGATGAAAATGCAGAAAATAAGACCACGAGATTTAAACCTACGGCTTACAAATTTATGCGTAAACACTAAAACCGTATCTTTAGCAAAACTGGCGAGACAATGTGTTTTATCATTTAAAAAAGTACTGGAAAATAATTAAAGGTTATCACGATAAACAGAGGTTACTGATCTACTACTGTACGCTGTGACCAAAAATGAGAGTCCCCCGATCCTCGCAGCCTTCATGCTTTGGTCTTGGCCTGGCCGTTTTTTTTTAGGATAATGGGGTCAAGTTAAGAAATTATGCAAGTTTCTAATCAAATCCAAGGGCGCCTCGATCTCCTAAACATCTTTAGAAGGCCGACGGACCACACTGCACGGTCCGGGTCCGTTCCCTGACCCGGTTCTGGATAATGCCAGCTTAAAGTGAAAAATTCTACTGTACATATTATGTTTCTTATTATGGTATATATGTATAATATAGCGCGACCGCTTCACGAAGCTAGAAAGAAAGTTATCCGCCATTTTTATTTTACCTGCAATTGAATTTGCCATTAAAATCATTATTAATACCGCAGCTGCTAAATAACTTACCTAAAAGCGTTCAGATACAAAAGCACTTGAGCTGTAATGTTTGTATACTGTTGGCCCGATGACCTACTTCAAGAAGAATTGTTACATAGACCGCCAAGGACTGTCATCACACTTTACGTCATAAAGCGCTTTAAAACTTTAGACAAGTTCAACACCTCATATTTTGTACTGTTTATCATGGTAAAAGCAACTCAAAGCAATTCTAAAAATGATCGAAAGGTAAAAATACAAGCTTATACGAGCTGTCGTTTTAACATTTATAACATATATTTAAACAAAACATATATAATCTATTTTAATAAAATAGAAAAGTGTTCTTAGTCTTCACTTAAAAGCTGTTAGAAGCTGCCTTTCTGACAAGAGAGTTCTGTGAGTTCCACAGTCTCAGTGCATTAAAGTCAAAACCAGTTGCTTTTTATTTCCTGTTTTACGACAGAGCAAGGAGGGTGTCCACAGACCACTGTGCACCTGCAGACTGATATGGGGGGTAAAAAGTCTAGAAGTTAGTAAATAAGATTTTAACATATGTTCTAAAACACACCGGACACCTGTACAGTGATGCCAACACAGTGATCTGAGCTCTTTCTTTGAGTTAAATCCTAGCATCTGCATTTTTTACAAGTTGTTGCTATGGCAGAGCATGACCAGAGCATAACAGAAACCACCCATTTTCTAACCGCTTCATCCAATTCAGGGTCAGGGGGTCAGGGGGTCGCGGGGCACGGGGGAGCCAGAGCCTCAGAAAGTAATAAGCAGGAGATACCTGGGACTGGATGGTAGTCCAATGCAGGGAAGACACAGACACTCACCAATTATCCCAGAAGCCAATTAACCTACCAGTAGTTCTTTGAACTGTGGGAGGAAGCCGGAGCACCCAAAGCAAACTCATGCAAACATGGGGAGAACATACAAGCTCCATACAGATAGCACCCCAGGTCCAGAAGTGTACCCAGGGCCTCAGCACTGTGAGCTAGCAATGCTAAACGCTGGGCTACTGTGCATGCTAATTTCTAGGCATCAGGTGATCAATCAGGTAGTGTTTCTCAGATAAAAGGACACCAGTTATTTAGTATGAGATTCAAATTGACCTCAGAACAAAATATAACTTATGTTATATAACTTATATAGAACTTACTACAGCATAACTGTCTTATTTGGCTCTTGTAGAAAATATTAACAGCATGCCTATTAAACATACAGTATCTAGCAATCAGCAATCAAAATAAAAACATTTCCAAACATGGAAACTGCCCAGTTAATGAAGCATTTCAAAGACATTAATCTATTCAATAATTACAGTTTTAAGTAGATAACAGATTTATATTCAGATTACGAAAGCATCATAACAACTGCTGCTTGTGTAAGGAATCCATGAATACCACTGTACATGAGAATTCCACACCTATTTGTAATCAATACACAAAATCCTATTGAATTTCAGGTGCTTGTTTATTCAGCATTGCTTGACTCCGCGGACTCCTTGTTGTTTCAATATTCTAGCAATAGGACTAATCGCCAATACAGTGCCGTTGTAATCTATTCCTTCTGCCAGCAGAGGACGGTATTCGCACAGCCAGTTCAGGATAAGATACGGTCCTCGCAGTTCACAGTACAACTGGCCAAAGCCGTATTCGGAATATGCTCTCGATAACCTCGTTTAGTTTAAGTACGGCCATATTTCATATCAACCCACAGATGCATTGCATAAACACTAGAATTCTGGTTGTACTTAAATTGACCTTATACGTTTTGGATTATGTTTAACCTTCTTCAATTTCTTCAACCATATTTTGAGATGATTACGTTTACAGAAGCAAATATTATTCAGTGCTTTTTCTTCACTCCTTTAATCAAACCCACATTTCTATAAGGAGGGCCATTGTGAAACTCCCCAAAGTGAGCTGAATTAATCTTTTATTCTTCACACCTGCGAAGTCATTCCTTCATTGTGTAATATGAAGGCCTTTCATTATTCACGTATACTACAACATCTGAAAATAATGGGTCTTGAAATAGTTGAATGAAAGAAAATCCTGAATAACTCCTCCAAATGCGTGTTACACTTTCATCAAGTACACACACTTTGAATGTGATGAACTATAAAAAGTTATTTTAACCATACCCAATGGAGCTCAGGAGTGCGATTGCATACACAATCATGTTTTCAGTGTTTGGACATCAGCCGTACATCAGAACAATCATTTCACTAACACAGCTCCGTGTTGAGTGACTTCCCTCCAAGAACACAAAGTCACTTTCCCTTAGCAATTATTGCATGGACTTTGATTATCTGCCTTCTGCATCAAGCCCTGTATTATATACGGTACAAAGCCAAGCTTTGGGATAGTGCTTTGTTTGGATCCTTGTCTTGATCCTTTTGGATCCCAGGCTGCTCATTTGCAAATGAGTTTTGACATTAATTATAGTGACTATAGCAATGAGGTGGCACTGTGGTTCACAGATCTGGGGTCCTGGGTTCAATTCCTGGGGTGCAGTCTGGATGGAATTGTATGTTCTCCCTTCATTTGTGTGGATTTCTTCCAGGTGCTCCAGTTTCTTCCCACAGTCCAAAGACATACAGTACTAGTAGGTTAAGGTGGAACTACAGTCCCAATTTTGCAGACACAAAATTATTTAATTTCAGTCACAAAATAAAATCATTGACATTATAGAAAAACTTTACAAACTCAAAATTGAGCACAAAATCATGAATTTTGTGAAAGGACTGTAAGTTACGCCATGTTGTAACAAATTCGCATTCAAGTTCCACACAAATTGCGATGTGATGCAGCCCTTCCTGCTCACTAATCACTGTAATGACTAATGCAATGTGATGTAGGAGAGAAAGGGTATAGGTTATGCAGCAAACATTTCACTGCAAAAAACGTTCCATTCCAAGGTTCTTTATGCAGAGTTAACAATGTAGTATTATTTATTGGCAAAAACGTAAAAAAGTTGAGAGTTATATTTCCATTGGATTAAACGAGATGTATTCACAAGCCTGCTCCTTTACAATGTCATAGGGCCACAACAGATTATAGGAAGTTTTGCTGCCTCGTTCTGAATCGCAGAACATGGTAATTCTTTAACCTTGAAATGTAGTCTATTTTGTGATGTAATGATGCAATGTCCCTTTACTGAGAGCCAGCAATCAACGGATGTGTCTGATCGTGAATGGTTTTCCCTGTTGTTTGTTGTATTACTTGGTGTTGCATTTTAAGCTGTGCATGAGGCAGGACCCGGAGGCTGCTGCTTCTGCTGGTGCTTCTGCTGGGATTGAGGAAGAGCTGAGCGCCATGTAAGGCAAAGACACTGCGTTCCACTTTATCAGGTGCCTGGAGTGTAAGAGCTGCAGATAATATTGAGTCACATTAATCCCAACATATTTCAAATATTATGAAAATTAAATAAATTAAATCAAATAACTTTCATTAAAAAAATCAATCACTCTTTACCTTGCTTTTTCAGTTGTTTTTAAGGAAAATTGATGCCGAGAATGTGTGAATACTGCTTTTTGATGGTTCCAAGACCAATGTGACCTGTTCTATTGCCTGCTAATTGTACGTTCCAGGTTGAAAAATTATTTTTAGGAGGTCAAGGTGTATGAATGATAAGAGAAAAACTGAAATAACCACAGCTACGCAAACACCAGTCCACCAAAAAAAAATCATTTAATTAAAATAAGGTAACATTTTTTTTTCATCATCATACGGATGAACTGTGCTAAATGTGTTTCTAAAAAGAAAAAGCAGGACGTGAGTCGTGAGCCAAGATCATGACTCTTTTGCTCTTCTTCACATCAATTTTCATCTGCGAGGAGGAGGAGGAGGGCGGCTCCTGATGTGCTGACACTTGGGGATGTGCCTCTGTGCCGGCCTGGGGGCAAAGCGCCGGCCGCAGTGAGGGCAGGGCACGTAGTCGGGGTTTGGATTCGCGGGGGGCTGGGGCAGGTTCACAACTTTCCCTCCTTGCGTGATCACCTGCTGCACCTCCCTGGCCTATTTGATGCTCCGAATGAAATCCTCGTGCTTCTGCCTCCAGTTGTTCTTTCTCAGCTGGGAACAGGAAATGAAACCAATAAAACAGCTTCCAGAAAAAGTCCAGACTAGCACTGCGTACACAGTCTGGTCGCAAACCATTCACAAGGCAAGAAAATATCAATACAGTAATAACGTAGCTTTCTGGGGCCACCTTTCAGGTCATTGGGTAGAGAGTACAATTTACGTAGTTATGGTTTTGTTTCCTGTGAGTGCTATTTGCTTGATATGTAGATTTTTACAACAGAATTCAGAAGTCACTAAGACACATTTATTCTGTCTGGCAAATGTGCCTTTGCGGCAGTTTTTCAGAAGAGTACTTCATAAAACACTTATTTATTGTCTACATTGATTTATAAGCTGAGTCTGACTCTAGGAGAAAAAAAGGGAAGCTTGGAAAGAGTTTAAGGAAAGCCCTTACCACGATTGGCGGTTTAACCTTCTTCTTATGGATGTATGTCTCCAGTTCTGTTCCCTTGGCCCTGTGCTTGAAAGAGTCAAAAACCTTCCTCTTTGAATTCTGAAGCTTCTTGCAGATCTTGCTGTGTTTCTCCAGCCTCTCTACAGCAAACTTCCCGTGACACAGTTCACAGGGCACCAGCTGAGGGTTTCCACTCTGGCTATTCTCATATGGAAATTGCTCAGCGGTAGGGCACATCAGACTTGTAGGGGACAAATATCTGTTTTCCACTGACAGAGTTTGTTCATCCAGACAGGTGGTGTTATTTCTGAAGTGGCCCTGCGCGGCCTGTGCCGCTGACACGTCGCTTTCAGGGAGCCTTGCTTTCTTGAGATACTTTCTCCTTCCACAGGGGACGTCTTCTAGCCCACGGCTGCAAGGGCTCACTTGACGTCTCTCCTGATGGGAAAGCGCAGAGGGAAAGTGCGATTCTGCGCATCCGCCATCTTCCATTGGAGAACCATAATCAAGGTTGTCTCCTCTGATAGGAAGGCTTTTTGCTTCTCCATTCTGCAGGTCAGAAGAGGCACGGCCTTAGAGCGGTGGTTGGCCCATGGTCCTCTGGGGCAAAGCTCGCTCTGCCTCGCCTCTATTTTCCCTTCCGGCCACCTCTCTGGAGTCTTCCATCTCTCTCGGAACCATCCTCAGCTCCTCCTGAGCTCTGAAGAGCTTCGCCTGCATCATGGCCTCCTTCTGGCGAATCTCGTCCTTCATCATGGCCTCCTTCCGGCGCATCTCATCCTGCAGGCTGGCCTCCCTCCGGCGATGCTCCTCCTTCAGCGCGGCCTCTGCCTCGGCCACTTTTCGTAGCTCCTCTTGCAACTGAAAGTGCTCCTTCCCATTGGCATGAGAAGGGCATTGCCCTGGAGGGGTCGCCACCATGGGGAGGACAGTCCTGTCCTTAGGTTTGCGTACTCTTGAGCCCCTCCTGCCCGGCCTCTCGCAGGGCCTCTCATGACCATCCTGAGGCGGGGTGGGGGCAAACAAGGAATCACTCTGTGCGTCCGGGCGGTCCACAGCCCGAACCTCACCAGGGCCGGAGACTTTCCTGTTACCCATAGGCTTCAGGGGGTAAGACCGATCATACCCCACAATGTTCTTCTCGGGGCCCTGTTGGGCTTGGAAGCGATAGCTGTTCCCCATCTTCTTCTCCGCAGCGTATTTGACATATTGGAAACATTTTCTCATCTTCTGTAGAGCTGCCTCCTGCCGCCGATTGTACATGGCGATCATTTTTTTCTCCTTTTCCTGCATCAGTTTCTCTTGGAAGGTGTCCTTCAGAAGCTGTATCTTGGGAGGCGGGCAGTACGTGGAGATCAGATCCTGTTGCCTTAAGGGCGCGGGTCGATTCGAGTCTGTGTCCTTCGGGGAGGGGGACAGAGCACCAGGCTTAGGACTGGGCTCCATTGGCAAATGAGATATGAGCTTTGTTTCCCAGGTATCTGGAAAAGGCAAAAATGGCAAATAAATGATATCCTGCACAGTCTAGTATGGTCTAATAGAAAAGAATAAAAAAAAACAATTCAGGAAATACACAACTTTTTAATATTAAACCTAATGGTGTTGAATGCTGCATGCTGACTCAGTAGGAGACAGATCCTAAACATAAACATTATAATAAACATTTGTTTCCCAAATAACATTCGCAATGTTCAGAATGCTTAAAGTCATGAGCTTTTTTAAAAATGTTTAACTGAAACCTGGAAATGTGCTATTTCATTTCAAAGCTTGTATTATATCTATGATATAAATGTTTTTTTATATAAAATTAACCCATTATGCAACAGGGGTTTGAGCAAAAGTCACTGTGAATAAGGGAATTTATCAATATTAATTAGCCGTTTCACTACATTATAGATAGCTGAAGGATTATGATACAGTATATCGATTTCGCTACAAATTGACAAGCATATTTGATGACACTTACCAAACAAGTTTTAAACAGCGGAGAAATAGTTCACCACGACGATAGCAATGCAATGTTTGACTGCATCTCCCTATGTGATATATCTGTATTTGGGTATATACAGATCACGTAATTCAGGGAGCACTGTTACGTCAGGTCACCAACCATTATTACGACGCTCATATGTCATAGAGCTCCTTAGGATGTTTGTATAATCTTTATCCAAATTTTCATATGGCCGCAGTTACGGCGTTTATTTTACAGTTAATGTAACAGGGTGTCATTATATTTTTCTGTCTTTATGGTGGCAGACCACTTAAATAAATCTGAGTAGGCGGTTTCTACAAGTGGGTCAGATAAAATATTAAATATACAGTAAAAGCTCACACCTATTCATACCCTTTATGTACTGTATATCTACAATTACGTATACTACGTATACAGTTATCGTATACTATAATACGATAACTACCATTACAAAATGTCTCCCTTTTGATTTGAAGTGGTTCTTTTAAATAAGTAAATTGCAATCACTTAGCCTACATCTGAGCTCCTAATTCATCGCGACGACGGACTGAGACTCCAGTCGGATTTGTGAGAAGGGGTGTGCCTGTTTTAAAACCGATTCATACGTCTTAAACACATGGACATAGATAGCAGTCTGTGTTATATAATTTATCTTTTTATTTTATTTAAATTTAAGTATCACATACACATTTTCAAAGTAACTGTACCCCTTTTAATTATGATCCCCATCGCTCACAGCTCCGAAGGTGAGACGAGGGCTACTTCAGATGGGATTTCCAATATTTCTCTCTTAGCTTGTATACCGGTGGAAAGGAGAGGGGTCTTAAAACGTGTTGATAGTAAGATTGGGATGTATTTGCAGTCTAGATATAGTTTTTTTAATGTTCGGAGCCGCCACAGATTCATTTTCTTACGACTGCTTTTCTGGATGACAATGACAATGCAAACGATGGTGTTAAGGCGAGGCTGTGCCTTAAGGCTCCTCTGCTTACAATATTCAGCGCGTAAATCGCAAACGAGCGCCTTCCCTTACGATGAAAATGCAGAAAATAAGACCACGAGATTTAAACCTACGGCTTACAAATTTATGCGTAAACACTAAAACCGTATCTTTAGCAAAACTGGCGAGACAATGTGTTTTATCATTTAAAAAAGTACTGGAAAATAATTAAAGGTTATCACGATAAACAGAGGTTACTGATCTACTACTGTACGCTGTGACCAAAAATGAGAGTCCCCCGATCCTCGCAGCCTTCATGCTTTGGTCTTGGCCTGGCCGTTTTTTTTTAGGATAATGGGGTCAAGTTAAGAAATTATGCAAGTTTCTAATCAAATCCAAGGGCGCCTCGATCTCCTAAACATCTTTAGAAGGCCGACGGACCACACTGCACGGTCCGGGTCCGTTCCCTGACCCGGTTCTGGATAATGCCAGCTTAAAGTGAAAAATTCTACTGTACATATTATGTTTCTTATTATGGTATATATGTATAATATAGCGCGACCGCTTCACGAAGCTAGAAAGAAAGTTATCCGCCATTTTTATTTTACCTGCAATTGAATTTGCCATTAAAATCATTATTAATACCGCAGCTGCTAAATAACTTACCTAAAAGCGTTCAGATACAAAAGCACTTGAGCTGTAATGTTTGTATACTGTTGGCCCGATGACCTACTTCAAGAAGAATTGTTACATAGACCGCCAAGGACTGTCATCACACTTTACGTCATAAAGCGCTTTAAAACTTTTGACAAGTTCAACACCTCATATTTTGTACTGTTTATCATGGTAAAAGCAACTCAAAGCAATTCTAAAAATGATCGAAAGGTAAAAATACAAGCTTATACGAGCTGTCGTTTTAACATTTATAACATATATTTAAACAAAACATATATAATCTCTTTTAATAAAATAGAAAAGTGTTCTTAGTCTTCACTTAAAAGCTGTTAGAAGCTGCCTTTCTGACAAGAGAGTTCTGTGAGTTCCACAGTCTCAGTGCATTAAAGTCAAAACCAGTTGCTTTTTATTTCCTGTTTTACGACAGAGCAAGGAGGGTGTCCACAGACCACTGTGCACCTGCAGGCTGATATGGGGGGTAAAAAGTCTAGAAGTTAGTAAATAAGATTTTAGCACATGTTCTAAAACAAACCGGACACCTGTACAGTGATGCCAACACAGTGATCTGAGCTCCTTCTTTGAGTTAAATCCTAGCATCTGCATTTTTTACAAGTTGTTGCTATGGCAGAGCATGACCAGAGCATAACAGAAACCACCCATTTTCTAACCGCTTCATCCAATTCAGGGTCAGGGGGTCAGGGGGTCGCGGGGCACGGGGGAGCCAGAGCCTCAGAAAGTAATAAGCAGGAGATACCTGGGACTGGATGGTAGTCCAATGCAGGGAAGACACAGACACTCACCAATTATCCCAGAAGCCAATTAACCTACCAGTAGTTCTTTGAACTGTGGGAGGAAGCCGGAGCACCCAAAGCAAACTCATGCAAACATGGGGAGAACATACAAGCTCCATACAGATAGCACCCCAGGTCCAGAAGTGTACCCAGGGCCTCAGCACTGTGAGCTAGCAATGCTAAACGCTGGGCTACTGTGCATGCTAATTTCTAGGCATCAGGTGATCAATCAGGTAGTGTTTCTCAGATAAAAGGACACCAGTTATTTAGTATGAGATTCAAATTGACCTCAGAACAAAATATAACTTATGTTATATAACTTATATAGAACTTACTACAGCATAACTGTCTTATTTGGCTCTTGTAGAAAATATTAACAGCATGCCTATTAAACATACAGTATCTAGCAATCAGCAATCAAAATAAAAACATTTCCAAACATGGAAACTGCCCAGTTAATGAAGCATTTCAAAGACATTAATCTATTCAATAATTACAGTTTTAAGTAGATAACAGATTTATATTCAGATTACGAAAGCATCATAACAACTGCTGCTTGTGTAAGGAATCCATGAATACCACTGTACATGAGAATTCCACACCTATTTGTAATCAATACACAAAATCCTATTGAATTTCAGGTACTTGTTTATTCAGCATTGCTTGACTCCGCGGACTCCTTGTTGTTTCAATATTCTAGCAATAGGACTAATCGCCAATACAGTGCCGTTGTAATCTATTCCTTCTGCCAGCAGAGGACGGTATTCGCACAGCCAGTTCAGGATAAGATACGGTCCTCGCAGTTCACAGTACAACTGGCCAAAGCCGTATTCGGAATATGCTCTCGATAACCTCGTTTAGGTTAAGTACGGCCATATTTCATATCAACCCACAGATGCATTGCATAAACACTAGAATTCTGGTTGTACTTAAATTGACCTTATACGTTTTGGATTATGTTTAACCTTCTTCAATTTCTTCAACCATATTTTGAGATGATTACGTTTACAGAAGCAAATATTATTCAGTGCTTTTTCTTCACTCCTTTAATCAAACCCACATTTCTATAAGGAGGGCCATTGTGAAACTCCCCAAAGTGAGCTGAATTAATCTTTTATTCTTCACACCTGCGAAGTCATTCCTTCATTGTGTAATATGAAGGCCTTTCATTATTCACGTATACTACAACATCTGAAAATAATGGGTCTTGAAATAGTTGAATGAAAGAAAATCCTGAATAACTCCTCCAAATGCGTGTTACACTTTCATCAAGTACACACACTTTGAATGTGATGAACTATAAAAAGTTATTTTAACCATACCCAATGGAGCTCAGGAGTGCGATTGCATACACAATCATGTTTTCAGTGTTTGGACATCAGCCGTACATCAGAACAATCATTTCACTAACACAGCTCCGTGTTGAGTGACTTCCCTCCAAGAACACAAAGTCACTTTCCCTTAGCAATTATTGCATGGACTTTGATTATCTGCCTTCTGCATCAAGCCCTGTATTATATACGGTACAAAGCCAAGCTTTGGGATAGTGCTTTGTTTGGATCCTTGTCTTGATCCTTTTGGATCCCAGGCTGCTCATTTGCAAATGAGTTTTGACATTAATTATAGTGACTATAGCAATGAGGTGGCACTGTGGTTCACAGATCTGGGGTCCTGGGTTCAATTCCTGGGGTGCAGTCTGGATGGAATTGTATGTTCTCCCTTCATTTGTGTGGATTTCTTCCAGGTGCTCCAGTTTCTTCCCACAGTCCAAAGACATACAGTACTAGTAGGTTAAGGTGGAACTACAGTCCCAATTTTGCAGACACAAAATTATTTAATTTCAGTCACAAAATAAAATCATTGACATTATAGAAAAACTTTACAAACTCAAAATTGAGCACAAAATCATGAATTTTGTGAAAGGACTGTAAGTTACGCCATGTTGTAACAAATTCGCATTCAAGTTCCACACAAATTGCGATGTGATGCAGCCCTTCCTGCTCACTAATCACTGTAATGACTAATGCAATGTGATGTAGGAGAGAAAGGGTATAGGTTATGCAGCAAACATTTCACTGCAAAAAACGTTCCATTCCAAGGTTCTTTATGCAGAGTTAACAATGTAGTATTATTTATTGGCAAAAACGTAAAAAAGTTGAGAGTTATATTTCCATTGGATTAAACGAGATGTATTCACAAGCCTGCTCCTTTACAATGTCATAGGGCCACAACAGATTATAGGAAGTTTTGCTGCCTCGTTCTGAATCGCAGAACATGGTAATTCTTTAACCTTGAAATGTAGTCTATTTTGTGATGTAATGATGCAATGTCCCTTTACTGAGAGCCAGCAATCAACGGATGTGTCTGATCGTGAATGGTTTTCCCTGTTGTTTGTTGTATTACTTGGTGTTGCATTTTAAGCTGTGCATGAGGCAGGACCCGGAGGCTGCTGCTTCTGCTGGTGCTTCTGCTGGGATTGAGGAAGAGCTGAGCGCCATGTAAGGCAAAGACACTGCGTTCCACTTTATCAGGTGCCTGGAGTGTAAGAGCTGCAGATAATATTGAGTCACATTAATCCCAACATATTTCAAATATTATGAAAATTAAATAAATTAAATCAAATAACTTTCATTAAAAAAATCAATCACTCTTTACCTTGCTTTTTCAGTTGTTTTTAAGGAAAATTGATGCCGAGAATGTGTGAATACTGCTTTTTGATGGTTCCAAGACCAATGTGACCTGTTCTATTGCCTGCTAATTGTACGTTCCAGGTTGAAAAATTATTTTTAGGAGGTCAAGGTGTATGAATGATAAGAGAAAAACTGAAATAACCACAGCTACGCAAACACCAGTCCACCAAAAAAAAATCATTTAATTAAAATAAGGTAACATTTTTTTTTCATCATCATACGGATGAACTGTGCTAAATGTGTTTCTAAAAAGAAAAAGCAGGACGTGAGTCGTGAGCCAAGATCATGACTCTTTTGCTCTTCTTCACATCAATTTTCATCTGCGAGGAGGAGGAGGAGGGCGGCTCCTGATGTGCTGACACTTGGGGATGTGCCTCTGTGCCGGCCTGGGGGCAAAGCGCCGGCCGCAGTGAGGGCAGGGCACGTAGTCGGGGTTTGGATTCGCGGGGGGCTGGGGCAGGTTCACAACTTTCCCTCCTTGCGTGATCACCTGCTGCACCTCCCTGGCCTGTTTGATGCTCCGAATGAAATCCTCGTGCTTCTGCCTCCAGTTGTTCTTTCTCAGCTGGGAACAGGAAATGAAACCAATAAAACAGCTTCCAGAAAAAGTCCAGACTAGCACTGCGTACACAGTCTGGTCGCAAACCATTCACAAGGCAAGAAAATATCAATACAGTAATAACGTAGCTTTCTGGGGCCACCTTTCAGGTCATTGGGTAGAGAGTACAATTTACGTAGTTATGGTTTTGTTTCCTGTGAGTGCTATTTGCTTGATATGTAGATTTTTACAACAGAATTCAGAAGTCACTAAGACACATTTATTCTGTCTGGCAAATGTGCCTTTGCGGCAGTTTTTCAGAAGAGTACTTCATAAAACACTTATTTATTGTCTACATTGATTTATAAGCTGAGTCTGACTCTAGGAGAAAAAAAGGGAAGCTTGGAAAGAGTTTAAGGATAGCCCTTACCACGATTGGCGGTTTAACCTTCTTCTTATGGATGTATGTCTCCAGTTCTGTTCCCTTGGCCCTGTGCTTGAAAGAGTCAAAAACCTTCCTCTTTGAATTCTGAAGCTTCTTGCAGATCTTGCTGTGTTTCTCCAGCCTCTCTACAGCAAACTTCCCGTGACACAGTTCACAGGGCACCAGCTGAGGGTTTCCACTCTGGCTATTCTCATATGGAAATTGCTCAGCGGTAGGGCACATCAGACTTGTAGGGGACAAATATCTGTTTTCCACTGACAGAGTTTGTTCATCCAGACAGGTGGTGTTATTTCTGAAGTGGCCCTGCGCGGCCTGTGCCGCTGACACGTCGCTTTCAGGGAGCCTTGCTTTCTTGAGATACTTTCTCCTTCCACAGGGGACGTCTTCTAGCCCACGGCTGCAAGGGCTCACTTGACGTCTCTCCTGATGGGAAAGCGCAGAGGGAAAGTGCGATTCTGCGCATCCGCCATCTTCCATTGGAGAACCATAATCAAGGTTGTCTCCTCTGATAGGAAGGCTTTTTGCTTCTCCATTCTGCAGGTCAGAAGAGGCACGGCCTTAGAGCGGTGGTTGGCCCATGGTCCTCTGGGGCAAAGCTCGCTCTGCCTCGCCTCTATTTTCCCTTCCGGCCACCTCTCTGGAGTCTTCCATCTCTCTCGGAACCATCCTCAGCTCCTCCTGAGCTCTGAAGAGCTTCGCCTGCATCATGGCCTCCTTCTGGCGAATCTCGTCCTTCATCATGGCCTCCTTCCGGCGCATCTCATCCTGCAGGCTGGCCTCCCTCCGGCGATGCTCCTCCTTCAGCGCGGCCTCTGCCTCGGCCACTTTTCGTAGCTCCTCTTGCAACTGAAAGTGCTCCTTCCCATTGGCATGAGAAGGGCATTGCCCTGGAGGGGTCGCCACCATGGGGAGGACAGTCCTGTCCTTAGGTTTGCGTACTCTTGAGCCCCTCCTGCCCGGCCTCTCGCAGGGCCTCTCATGACCATCCTGAGGCGGGGTGGGGGCAAACAAGGAATCACTCTGTGCGTCCGGGCGGTCCACAGCCCGAACCTCACCAGGGCCGGAGACTTTCCTGTTACCCATAGGCTTCAGGGGGTAAGACCGATCATACCCCACAATGTTCTTCTCGGGGCCCTGTTGGGCTTGGAAGCGATAGCTGTTCCCCATCTTCTTCTCCGCAGCGTATTTGACATATTGGAAACATTTTCTCATCTTCTGTAGAGCTGCCTCCTGCCGCCGATTGTACATGGCGATCATTTTTTTCTCCTTTTCCTGCATCAGTTTCTCTTGGAAGGTGTCCTTCAGAAGCTGTATCTTGGGAGGCGGGCAGTACGTGGAGATCAGATCCTGTTGCCTTAAGGGCGCGGGTCGATTCGAGTCTGTGTCCTTCGGGGAGGGGGACAGAGCACCAGGCTTAGGACTGGGCTCCATTGGCAAATGAGATATGAGCTTTGTTTCCCAGGTATCTGGAAAAGGCAAAAATGGCAAATAAATGATATCCTGCACAGTCTAGTATGGTCTAATAGAAAAGAATAAAAAAAAACAATTCAGGAAATACACAACTTTTTAATATTAAACCTAATGGTGTTGAATGCTGCATGCTGACTCAGTAGGAGACAGATCCTAAACATAAACATTATAATAAACATTTGTTTCCCAAATAACATTCGCAATGTTCAGAATGCTTAAAGTCATGAGCTTTTTTAAAAATGTTTAACTGAAACCTGGAAATGTGCTATTTCATTTCAAAGCTTGTATTATATCTATGATATAAATGTTTTTTTATATAAAATTAACCCATTATGCAACAGGGGTTTGAGCAAAAGTCACTGTGAATAAGGGAATTTATCAATATTAATTAGCCGTTTCACTACATTATAGATAGCTGAAGGATTATGATACAGTATATCGATTTCGCTACAAATTGACAAGCATATTTGATGACACTTACCAAACAAGTTTTAAACAGCGGAGAAATAGTTCACCACGACGATAGCAATGCAATGTTTGACTGCATCTCCCTATGTGATATATCTGTATTTGGGTATATACAGATCACGTAATTCAGGGAGCACTGTTACGTCAGGTCACCAACCATTATTACGACGCTCATATGTCATAGAGCTCCTTAGGATGTTTGTATAATCTTTATCCAAATTTTCATATGGCCGCAGTTACGGCGTTTATTTTACAGTTAATGTAACAGGGTGTCATTATATTTTTCTGTCTTTATGGTGGCAGACCACTTAAATAAATCTGAGTAGGCGGTTTCTACAAGTGGGTCAGATAAAATATTAAATATACAGTAAAAGCTCACACCTATTCATACCCTTTATGTACTGTATATCTACAATTACGTATACTACGTATACAGTTATCGTATACTATAATACGATAACTACCATTACAAAATGTCTCCCTTTTGATTTGAAGTGGTTCTTTTAAATAAGTAAATTGCAATCACTTAGCCTACATCTGAGCTCCTAATTCATCGCGACGACGGACTGAGACTCCAGTTGGATTTGTGAGAAGTAAAGGGGTGTGCCTGTTTTAAAACCGATTCATACGTCTTAAACACATGGACATAGATAGCAGTCTGTGTTATATAATTTATCTTTTTATTTTATTTAAATTTAAGTATCACATACACATTTTCAAAGTAACTGTACCCCTTTTAATTATGATCCCCATCGCTCACAGCTCCGAAGGTGAGACGAGGGCTACTTCAGATGGGATTTCCAATATTTCTCTCTTAGCTTGTATACCGGTGGAAAGGAGAGGGGTCTTAAAACGTGTTGATAGTAAGATTGGGATGTATTTGCAGTCTAGATATAGTTTTTTTAATGTTCGGAGCCGCCACAGATTCATTTTCTTACGACTGCTTTTCTGGATGACAATGACAATGCAAACGATGGTGTTAAGGCTGTGCCTTAAGGCTCCTCTGCTTACAATATTCAGCGCGTAAATCGCAAACGAGCGCCTTCCCTTACGATGAAAATGCAGAAAATAAGACCACGAGATTTAAACCTACGGCTTACAAATTTATGCGTAAACACTAAAACCGTATCTTTAGCAAAACTGGCGAGACAATGTGTTTTATCATTTAAAAAAGTACTGGAAAATAATTAAAGGTTATCACGATAAACAGAGGTTACTGATCTACTACTGTACGCTGTGACCAAAAATGAGAGTCCCACGATCCTCGCAGCCTTCATGCTTTGGTCTTGGCCTGGCCGTTTTTTTTAAGATAATGGGGTCAAGTTAAGAAATTATGCAAGTTTCTAATCAAATCCAAGGGCGCCTCGATCTCCTAAACATCTTTAGAAGGCCGACGGACCACACTGCACGGTCCGGGTCCGTTCCCTGACCCGGTTCTGGATAATGCCAGCTTAAAGTGAAAAATTCTACTGTACATATTATGTTTCTTATTATGGTATATATGTATAATATAGCGCGACCGCTTCACGAAGCTAGAAAGAAAGTTATCCGCCATTTTTATTTTACCTGCAATTGAATTTGCCATTAAAATCATTATTAATACCGCAGCTGCTAAATAACTTACCTAAAAGCGTTCAGATACAAAAGCACTTGAGCTGTAATGTTTGTATACTGTTGGCCCGATGACCTACTTCAAGAAGAATTGTTACATAGACCGCCAAGGACTGTCATCACACTTTACGTCATAAAGCGCTTTAAAACTTTAGACAAGTTCAACACCTCATATTTTGTACTGTTTATCATGGTAAAAGCAACTCAAAGCAATTATAAAAATGATCGAAAGGTAAAAATACAAGCTTATACGAGCTGTCGTTTTAACATTTATAACATATATTTAAACAAAACATATATAATCTATTTTAATAAAATAGAAAAGTGTTCTTAGTCTTCACTTAAAAGCTGTTAGAAGCTGCCTTTCTGACAAGAGAGTTCTGTGAGTTCCACAGTCTCAGTGCATTAAAGTCAAAACCAGTTGCTTTTTATTTCCTGTTTTACGACAGAGCAAGGAGGGTGTCCACAGACCACTGTGCACCTGCAGACTGATATGGGGGGTAAAAAGTCTAGAAGTTAGTAAATAAGATTTTAACATATGTTCTAAAACACACCGGACACCTGTACAGTGATGCCAACACAGTGATCTGAGCTCCTTCTTTGAGTTAAATCCTAGCATCTGCATTTTTTACAAGTTGTTGCTATGGCAGAGCATGACCAGAGCATAACAGAAACCACCCATTTTCTAACCGCTTCATCCAATTCAGGGTCAGGGGGTCAGGGGGTCGCGGGGCACGGGGGAGCCAGAGCCTCAGAAAGTAATAAGCAGGAGATACCTGGGACTGGATGGTAGTCCAATGCAGGGAAGACACAGACACTCACCAATTATCCCAGAAGCCAATTAACCTACCAGTAGTTCTTTGAACTGTGGGAGGAAGCCGGAGCACCCAAAGCAAACTCATGCAAACATGGGGAGAACATACAAGCTCCATACAGATAGCACCCCAGGTCCAGAAGTGTACCCAGGGCCTCAGCACTGTGAGCTAGCAATGCTAAACGCTGGGCTACTGTGCATGCTAATTTCTAGGCATCAGGTGATCAATCAGGTAGTGTTTCTCAGATAAAAGGACACCAGTTATTTAGTATGAGATTCAAATTGACCTCAGAACAAAATATAACTTATGTTATATAACTTATATAGAACTTACTACAGCATAACTGTCTTATTTGGCTCTTGTAGAAAATATTAACAGCATGCCTATTAAACATACAGTATCTAGCAATCAGCAATCAAAATAAAAACATTTCCAAACATGGAAACTGCCCAGTTAATGAAGCATTTCAAAGACATTAATCTATTCAATAATTACAGTTTTAAGTAGATAACAGATTTATATTCAGATTACGAAAGCATCATAACAACTGCTGCTTGTGTAAGGAATCCATGAATACCACTGTACATGAGAATTCCACACCTATTTGTAATCAATACACAAAATCCTATTGAATTTCAGGTACTTGTTTATTCAGCATTGCTTGACTCCGCGGACTCCTTGTTGTTTCAATATTCTAGCAATAGGACTAATCGCCAATACAGTGCCGTTGTAATCTATTCCTTCTGCCAGCAGAGGACGGTATTCGCACAGCCAGTTCAGGATAAGATACGGTCCTCGCAGTTCACAGTACAACTGGCCAAAGCCGTATTCGGAATATGCTCTCGATAACCTCGTTTAGTTTAAGTACGGCCATATTTCATATCAACCCACAGATGCATTGCATAAACACTAGAATTCTGGTTGTACTTAAATTGACCTTATACGTTTTGGATTATGTTTAACCTTCTTCAATTTCTTCAACCATATTTTGAGATGATTACGTTTACAGAAGCAAATATTATTCAGTGCTTTTTCTTCACTCCTTTAATCAAACCCACATTTCTATAAGGAGGGCCATTGTGAAACTCCCCAAAGTGAGCTGAATTAATCTTTTATTCTTCACACCTGCGAAGTCATTCCTTCATTGTGTAATATGAAGGCCTTTCATTATTCACGTATACTACAACATCTGAAAATAATGGGTCTTGAAATAGTTGAATGAAAGAAAATCCTGAATAACTCCTCCAAATGCGTGTTACACTTTCATCAAGTACACACACTTTGAATGTGATGAACTATAAAAAGTTATTTTAACCATACCCAATGGAGCTCGGGAGTGCGATTGCATACACAATCATGTTTTCAGTGTTTGGACATCAGCCGTACATCAGAACAATCATTTCACTAACACAGCTCCATGTTGAGTGACTTCCCTCCAAGAACACAAAGTCACTTTCCCTTAGCAATTATTGCATGGACTTTGATTATCTGCCTTCTGCATCAAGCCCTGTATGATATACTGTACAAAGCCAAGCTTTGGGATAGTGCTTTGTTTGGATCCTTGTCTTGATCCTTTTGGATCCCAGGCTGCTCATTTGCAAATAAGTTTTGACATTAATTATAGTGACTATAGCAATGAGGTGGCACTGTGGTTCACAGAGCTGGGGTCCTGGGTTCAATTCCTGGGGTGCAGTCTGGATGGAATTGTATGTTCTCCCTTCATTTGTGTGGATTTCTTCCAGGTGCTCCAGTTTCTTCCCACAGTCCAAAGACATACAGTACTAGTAGGTTAAGGTGGAACTACAGTCCCAAATTTGCAGACACAAAAGTATTTAATTTCAGTCACAAAATAAAATCATTGACATTATAGAAAAACTTTACAAACTCAAAATTGAGCACAAAATCATGAATTTTGTGAAAGGACTGTAAGTTACGCCATGTTGTAACAAATTCGCATTCAAGTTCCACACAAATTGCGATGTGATGCAGCCCTTCCTGCTCACTAATCACTGTAATGACTAATGCAATGTGATGTAGGAGAGAAAGGGTATAGGTTATGCAGCAAACATTTCACTGCAAAAAACGTTCCATTCCAAGGTTCTTTATGCAGAGTTAACAATGTAGTATTATTTATTGGCAAAAACGTAAAAAAGTTGAGAGTTATATTTCCATTGGATTAAACGACATGTATTCACAAGCCTGCTCCTTTACAATGTCATAGGGCCACAACAGATTATAGGAAGTTTTGCTGCCTCGTTCTGAATCGCAGAACATGGTAATTCTTTAACCTTGAAATGTAGTCTATTTTGTGATGTAATGATGCAATGTCCCTTTACTGAGAGCCAGCAATCAACGGATGTGTCTGATCGTGAATGGTTTTCCCTGTTGTTTGTTGTATTACTTGGTGTTGCATTTTAAGCTGTGCATGAGGCAGGACCCGGAGGCTGCTGCTTCTGCTGGTGCTTCTGCTGGGATTGAGGAAGAGCTGAGCGCCATGTAAGGCAAAGACACTGCGTTCCACTTTATCAGGTGCCTGGAGTGTAAGAGCTGCAGATAATATTGAGTCACATTAATCCCAACATATTTCAAATATTATGAAAATTAAATAAATTAAATCAAATAACTTTCATTAAAAAAATCAATCACTCTTTACCTTGCTTTTTCAGTTGTTTTTAAGGAAAATTGATGCCGAGAATGTGTGAATACTGCTTTTTGATGGTTCCAAGACCAATGTGACCTGTTCTATTGCCTGCTAATTGTACGTTCCAGGTTGAAAAATTATTTTTAGGAGGTCAAGGTGTATGAATGATAAGAGAAAAACTGAAATAACCACAGCTACGCAAACACCAGTCCACCCAAAAAAAATCATTTAATTAAAATAAGGTAACATTTTTTTTTCATCATCATACGGATGAACTGTGCTAAATGTGTTTCTAAAAAGAAAAAGCAGGACGTGAGTCGTGAGCCAAGATCATGACTCTTTTGCTCTTCTTCACATCAGTTTTCATCTGCGAGGAGGAGGAGGAGGGCGGCTCCTGATGTGCTGACACTTGGGGAAGTGCCTCTGTGCCGGCCTGGGGGCAAAGCGCCGGCCGCAGTGAGGGCAGGGCACGTAGTCGGGGTTTGGATTCGCGGGGGGCTGGGGCAGGTTCACAACTTTCCCTCCTTGCGTGATCACCTGCTGCACCTCCCTGGCCTGTTTGATGCTCCGAATGAAATCCTCGTGCTTCTGCCTCCAGTTGTTCTTTCTCAGCTGGGAACAGGAAATGAAACCAATAAAACAGCTTCCAGAAAAAGTCCAGACTAGCACTGCGTACACAGTCTGGTCGCAAACCATTCACAAGGCAAGAAAATATCAATACAGTAATAACGTAGCTTTCTGGGGCTACCTTTCAGGTCATTGGGTAGAGAGTACAATTTACGTAGTTATGGTTTTGTTTCCTGTGAGTGCTATTTGCTTGATATGTAGATTTTTACAACAGAATTCAGAAGTCACTAAGACACATTTATTCTGTCTGGCAAATGTGCCTTTGCGGCAGATTTTCAGAAGAGTACTTCATAAAACACTTATTTATTGTTTACATTGATTTATAAGCTGAGTCTGACTCTAGGAGAAAAAAAGGGAAGCTTGGAAAGAGTTTAAGGATAGCCCTTACCACGATTGGCGGTTTAACCTTCTTCTTATGGATGTATGTCTCCAGTTCTGTTCCCTTGGCCCTGTGCTTGAAAGAGTCAAAAACCTTCCTCTTTGAATTCTGAAGCTTCTTGCAGATCTTGCTGTGTTTCTCCAGCCTCTCTACAGCAAACTTCCCGTGACACAGTTCACAGGGCACCAGCTGAGGGTTTCCACTCTGGCTATTCTC
The DNA here is from genome assembly GCF_040954835.1 of Lepisosteus oculatus. Lineage (NCBI taxonomy): Eukaryota > Metazoa > Chordata > Actinopteri > Semionotiformes > Lepisosteidae > Lepisosteus > Lepisosteus oculatus. Next base: position 182,898 of record NW_027167654.1, on the reverse strand, counting down.
ATATGGAAATTGCTCAGCGGTAGGGCACATCAGACTTGTAGGGGACAAATATCTGTTTTCCACTGACAGAGTTTGTTCATCCAGACATGTGGTGTTATTTCTGAAGTGGCCCTGCGCGGCCTGTGCCGCTGACACGTCGCTTTCAGGGAGCCTTGCTTTCTTGAGATACTTTCTCCTTCCACAGGGGACGTCTTCTAGCCCACGGCTGCAAGGGCTCACTTGACGTCTCTCCTGATGGGAAAGCGCAGAGGGAAAGTGCGATTCTGCGCATCCGCCATCTTCCATTGGAGAACCATAATCAAGGTTGTCTCCTCTGATAGGAAGGGCTTTCCTTGGAGTGAAGGCTTTTTGCTTCTCCATTCTGCAGGTCAGAAGAGGCACGGCCTTAGAGCGGTGGTTGGCCCATGGTCCTCTGGGGCAAAGCTCGCTCTGCCTCGCCTCTATTTTCCCTTCCGGCCACCTCTCTGGAGTCTTCCATCTCTCTCGGAACCATCCTCAGCTCCTCCTGAGCTCTGAAGAGCTTCGCCTGCATCATGGCCTCCTTCTGGCGAATCTCGTCCTTCATCATGGCCTCCTTCTGGCGCATCTCATCCTGCAGGCTGGCCTCCCTCCGGCGATGCTCCTCCTTCAGCGCGGCCTCTGCCTCGGCCACTTTTCGTAGCTCCTCTTGCAACTGAAAGTGCTCCTTCCCATTGGCATGAGAAGGGCATTGCCCTGGAGGGGTCGCCACCATGGGGAGGACAGTCCTGTCCTTAGGTTTGCGTACTCTTGAGCCCCTCCTGCCCTGCCTCTCGCAGGGCCTCTCATGACCATCCTGAGGCGGGGTGGGGGCAAACAAGGAATCACTCTGTGATTCCGGGCGGTCCACAGCCCGAACCTCACCAGGGCCGGAGACTTTCCTGTTACCCATAGGCTTCAGGGGGTAAGACCGATCATACCCCACAATGTTCTTCTCGGGGCCCTGTTGGGCTTGGAAGCGATAGCTGTTCCCCATCTTCTTCTCCGCAGCGTATTTGAGATATTGGAAACATTTTCTCATCTTCTGTAGAGCTGCCTCCTGCCGCTGATTGTACATGGCGATCATTTTTTTCTCCTTTTCCTGCATCAGTTTCTCTTGGAAGGTGTCCTTCAGAAGCTGTATCTTGGGAGGCGGGCAGTACGTGGAGATCAGATCCTGTTGCCTTAAGGGCGCGGGTCGATTCGAGTCTGTGTCCTTCGGGGAGGGGGACAGAGCACCAGGCTTAGGACTGGGCTCCATTGGCAAATGAGATATGAGCTTTGTTTCCCAGGTATCTGGAAAAGGCAAAAATGGCAAATAAATGATATCCTGCACAGTCTAGTATGGTCTAATAGAAAAGAATAAAAAAAAACAATTCAGGAAATACACAACTTTTTAATATTAAACCTAATGGTGTTGAATGCTGCATGCTGACTCAGTAGGAGACAGATCCTAAACATAAACATTATAATAAACATTTGTTTCCCAAATAACATTCTCAATGTTCAGAATGCTTAAAGTCATGAGCTTTTTTAAAAATGTTTAACTGAAACCTGGAAATGTGCTATTTCATTTCAAAGCTTGTATTATATCTATGATATAAATGTTTTTTTATATAAAATTAACCCATTATGCAACAGGGGTTTGAGCAAAAGTCACTGTGAATAAGGGAATTTATCAATATTAATTAGCCGTTTCACTACATTATAGATAGCTGAAGGATTATGATACAGTATATCGATTTCGCTACAAATTGACAAGCATATTTGATGACACTTACCAAACAAGTTTTAAACAGGGAGAAATAGTTCACCACGACGATAGCAATGCAATGTTTGACTGCATCTCCCTATGTGATATATCTGTATTTGGGTATATACAGATCACGTAATTCAGGGAGCACTGTTACGTCAGGTCACCAACCATTATTACGACGCTCATATGTCATAGAGCTCCTTAGGATGTTTGTATAATCTTTATCCAAATTTTCATATGGCCGCAGTTACGGCGTTTATTTTACAGTTAATGTAACAGGGTGTCATTATATTTTTCTGTCTTTATGGTGGCAGACCACTTAAATAAATCTGAGTAGGCGGTTTCTACAAGTGGGTCAGATAAAATATTAAATATACAGTAAAAGCTCACACCTATTCATACCCTTTATGTACTGTATATCTACAATTACGTATACTACGTATACAGTTATCGTATACTATAATACGATAACTACCATTACAAAATGTCTCCCTTTTGATTTGAAGTGGTTCTTTTAAATAAGTAAATTGCAATCACTTAGCCTACATCTGAGCTCCTAATTCATCGCGACGACGGACTGAGACTCCAGTCGGATTTGTGAGAAGGGGTGTGCCTGTTTTAAAACCGATTCATACGTCTTAAACACATGGACATAGATAGCAGTCTGTGTTATATAATTTATCTTTTTATTTTATTTAAATTTAAGTATCACATACACATTTTCAAAGTAACTGTACCCCTTTTAATTATGATCCCCATCGCTCACAGCTCCGAAGGTGAGACGAGGGCTACTTCAGATGGGATTTCCAATATTTCTCTCTTAGCTTGTATACCGGTGGAAAGGAGAGGGGTCTTAAAACGTGTTGATAGTAAGATTGGGATGTATTTGCAGTCTAGATATAGTTTTTTTAATGTTCGGAGCCGCCACAGATTCATTTTCTTACGACTGCTTTTCTGGATGACAATGACAATGCAAACGATGGTGTTAAGGCGAGGCTGTGCCTTAAGGCTCCTCTGCTTACAATATTCAGCGCGTAAATCGCAAACGAGCGCCTTCCCTTACGATGAAAATGCAGAAAATAAGACCACGAGATTTAAACCTACGGCTTACAAATTTATGCGTAAACACTAAAACCGTATCTTTAGCAAAACTGGCGAGACAATGTGTTTTATCATTTAAAAAAGTACTGGAAAATAATTAAAGGTTATCACGATAAACAGAGGTTACTGATCTACTACTGTACGCTGTGACCAAAAATGAGAGTCCCCCGATCCTCGCAGCCTTCATGCTTTGGTCTTGGCCTGGCCGTTTTTTTTAAGATAATGGGGTCAAGTTAAGAAATTATGCAAGTTTCTAATCAAATCCAAGGGCGCCTCGATCTCCTAAACATCTTTAGAAGGCCGGCGGACCACACTGCACGGTCCGGGTCCAGGCCCTGACCCGGTTCTGGATAATGCCAGCTTAAAGTGAAAAATTCTACTGTACATATTATGTTTCTTATTATGGTATATATGTATAATATAGCGCGACCGCTTCACGAAGCTAGAAAGAAAGTTATCCGCCATTTTTATTTTACCTGCAATTGAATTTGCCATTTAAATCATTATTAATACCGCAGCTGCTAAATAACTTACCTAAAAGCGTTCAGATACAAAAGCACTTGAGCTGTAATGTTTGTATACTGTTGGCCCGATGACCTACTTCAAGAAGAATTGTTACATAGACCGCCAAGGACTGTCATCACACTTTACGTCATAAAGCGCTTTAAAACTTTAGACAAGTTCAACACCTCATATTTTGTACTGTTTATCATGGTAAAAGCAACTCAAAGCAATTCTAAAAATGATCGAAAGGTAAAAATACAAGCTTATACGAGCTGTCGTTTTAACATTTATAACATATATTTAAACAAAACATATATAATCTATTTTAATAAAATAGAAAAGTGTTCTTAGTCTTCACTTAAAAGCTGTTAGAAGCTGCCTTTCTGACAAGAGAGTTCTGTGAGTTCCACAGTCTCAGTGCATTAAAGTCAAAACCAGTTGCTTTTTATTTCCTCTTTTACGACAGAGCAAGGAGGGTGTCCACAGACCACTGTGCACCTGCAGACTGATATGGGGGGTAAAAAGTCTAGAAGTTAGTAAATAAGATTTTAGCACATGTTCTAAAACACACCGGACACCTGTACAGTGATGCCAACACAGTGATCTGAGCTCCTTCTTTGAGTTAAATCCTAGCATCTGCATTTTTTACAAGTTGTTGCTATGGCAGAGCATGACCAGAGCATAACAGAAACCACCCATTTTCTAACTGCTTCATCCAATTCAGGGTCAGGGGGTCAGGGGGTCGCGGGGCACGGGGGAGCCAGAGCCTCAGAAAGTAATAAGCAGGAGATACCTGGGACTGGATGGTAGTCCAATGCAGGGAAGACACAGACACTCACCAATTATCCCAGAAGCCAATTAACCTACCAGTAGTTCTTTGAACTGTGGGAGGAAGCCGGAGCACCCAAAGCAAACTCATGCAAACATGGGGAGAACATACAAGCTCCATACAGATAGCACCCCAGGTCCAGAAGTGTACCCAGGGCCTCAGCACTGTGAGCGAGCAATGCTAAACGCTGGGCTACTGTGCATGCTAATTTCTAGGCATCAGGTGATCAATCAGGTAGTGTTTCTCAGATAAAAGGACACCAGTTATTTAGTATGAGATTCAAATTGACCTCAGAACAAAATATAACTTATGTTATATAACTTATATAGAACTTACTACAGCATAACTGTCTTATTTGGCTCTTGTAGAAAATATTAACAGCATGCCTATTAAACATACAGTATCTAGCAATCAGCAATCAAACTAAAAACATTTCCAAACATGGAAACTGCCCAGTTAATGAAGCATTTCAAAGACATTAATCTATTCAATAATTACAGTTTTAAGTAGATAACAGATTTATATTCAGATTACGAAAGCATCATAACAACTGCTGCTTGTGTAAGGAATCCATGAATACCACTGTACATGAGAATTCCACACCTATTTGTAATCAATACACAAAATCCTATTGAATTTCAGGTACTTGTTTATTCAGCATTGCTTGACTCCGCGGACTCCTTGTTGTTTCAATATTCTAGCAATAGGACTAATCGCCAATACAGTGCCGTTGTAATCTATTCCTTCTGCCATCAGAGGACGGTATTCGCACAGCCAGTTCAGGATAAGATACGGTCCTCGCAGTTCACAGTACAACTGGCCAAAGCCGTATTCGGAATATGCTCTCGATAACCTCGTTTAGTTTAAGTACGGCCATATTTCATATCAACCCACAGATGCATTGCATAAACACTAGAATTCTGGTTGTACTTAAATTGACCTTATACGTTTTGGATTATGTTTAACCTTCTTCAATTTCTTCAACCATATTTTGAGATGATTACGTTTACAGAAGCAAATATTATTCAGTGCTTTTTCTTCACTCCTGTAATCAAACCCACATTTCTATAAGGAGGGCCATTGTGAAACTCCCCAAAGTGAGCTGAATTAATCTTTTATTCTTCACACCTGCGAAGTCATTCCTACATTGTGTAATATGAAGGCCTTTCATTATTCACGTATACTACAACATCTGAAAATAATGGGTCTTGAAATAGTTGAATGAAAGAAAATCCTGAATAACTCCTCCAAATCCGTGTTACACTTTCATCAAGTACACACACTTTGAATGTGATGAACTATAAAAAGTTATTTTAACCATACCCAATGGAGCTCAGGAGTGCGATTGCATACACAATCATGTTTTCAGTGTTTGGACATCAGCCGTACATCAGAACAATCATTTCACTAACACAGCTCCATGTTGAGTGACTTCCCTCCAAGAACACAAAGTCACTTTCCCTTAGCAATTATTGCATGGACTTTGATTATCTGCCTTCTGCATCAAGCCCTGTATTATATACGGTACAAAGCCAAGCTTTGGGATAGTGCTTTGTTTGGATCCTTGTCTTGATCCTTTTGGATCCCAGGCTGCTCATTTGCAAATGAGTTTTGACATTAATTATAGTGACTATAGCAATGAGCTGGCACTGTGGTTCACAGAGCTGGGGTCCTGGGTTCAATTCCTGGGGTGCAGTCTGGATGGAATTGTATGTTCTCCCTTCATTTGTGTGGATTTCTTCCAGGTGCTCCAGTTTCTTCCCACAGTCCAAAGACATACAGTACTAGTAGGTTAAGGTGGAACTACAGTCCCAATTTTGCAGACACAAAAGTATTTAATTTCAGTCACAAAATAAAATCATTGACATTATAGAAAAACTTTACAAACTCAAAATTGAGCACAAAATCATGAATTTTGTGAAAGGACTGTAAGTTACGCCATGTTGTAACAAATTCGCATTCAAGTTCCACACAAATTGCGATGTGATGCAGCCCTTCCTGCTCACTAATCACTGTAATGACTAATGCAATGTGATGTAGGAGAGAAAGGGTATAGGTTATGCAGCAAACATTTCACTGCAAAAAACGTTCCATTCCAAGGTTCTTTATGCAGAGTTAACAATGTAGTATTATTTATTGGCAAAAACGTAAAAAAGTTGAGAGTTATATTTCCATTGGATTAAACGAGATGTATTCACAAGCCTGCTCCTTTACAATGTCATAGGGCCACAACAGATTATAGGAAGTTTTGCTGCCTCGTTCTGAATCGCAGAACATGGTAATTCTTTAACCTTGAAATGTAGTCTATTTTGTGATGTAATGATGCAATGTCCCTTTACTGAGAGCCAGCAATCAACGGATGTGTCTGATCGTGAATGGTTTTCCCTGTTGTTTGTTGTATTACTTGGTGTTGCATTTTAAGCTGTGCATGAGGCAGGACCCGGAGGCTGCTGCTTCTGCTGGTGCTTCTGCTGGGATTGAGGAAGAGCTGAGCGCCATGTAAGGCAAAGACACTGCGTTCCACTTTATCAGGTGCCTGGAGTGTAAGAGCTGCAGATAATATTGAGTCACATTAATCCCAACATATTTCAAATATTATGAAAATTAAATAAATTAAATCAAATAACTTTCATTAAAAAAATCAATCACTCTTTACCTTGCTTTTTCAGTTGTTTTTAAGGAAAATTGATGCCGAGAATGTGTGAATACTGCTTTTTGATGGTTCCAAGACCAATGTGACCTGTTCTATTGCCTGCTAATTGTACGTTCCAGGTTGAAAAATTATTTTTAGGAGGTCAAGGTGTATGAATGATAAGAGAAAAACTGAAATAACCACAGCTACGCAAACACCAGTCCACCCAAAAAAAATCATTTAATTAAAATAAGGTAACATTTTTTTTCATCATCATACGGATGAACTGTGCTAAATGTGTTTCTAAAAAGAAAAAGCAGGACGTGAGTCGTGAGCCAAGATCATGACTCTTTTGCTCTTCTTCACATCAGTTTTCATCTGCGAGGAGGAGGAGGAGGGCGGCTCCTGATGTGCTGACACTTGGGGAAGTGCCTCTGTGCCGGCCTGGGGGCAAAGCGCCGGCCGCAGTGAGGGCAGGGCACGTAGTCGGGGTTTGGATTCGCGGGGGGCTGGGGCAGGTTCACAACTTTCCCTCCTTGCGTGATCACCTGCTGCACCTCCCTGGCCTGTTTGATGCTCCGAATGAAATCCTCGTGCTTCTGCCTCCAGTTGTTCTTTCTCAGCTGGGAACAGGAAATGAAACCAATAAAACAGCTTCCAGAAAAAGTCCAGACTAGCACTGCGTACACAGTCTGGTCGCAAACCATTCACAAGGCAAGAAAATATCAATACAGTAATAACGTAGCTTTCTGGGGCCACCTTTCAGGTCATTGGGTAGAGAGTACAATTTACGTAGTTATGGTTTTGTTTCCTGTGAGTGCTATTTGCTTGATATGTAGATTTTTACAACAGAATTCAGAAGTCACTAAGACACATTTATTCTGTCTGGCAAATGTGCCTTTGCGGCAGTTTTTCAGAAGAGTACTTCATAAAACACTTATTTATTGTTTACATTGATTTATAAGCTGAGTCTGACTCTAGGAGAAAAAAAGGGAAGCTTGGAAAGAGTTTAAGGATAGCCCTTACCACGATTGGCGGTTTTACCTTCTTCTTATGGATGTATGTCTCCAGTTCTGTTCCCTTGGCCCTGTGCTTGAAAGAGTCAAAAACCTTCCTCTTTGAATTCTGAAGCTTCTTGCAGATCTTGCTGTGTTTCTCCAGCCTCTCTACAGCAAACTTCCCGTGACACAGTTCACAGGGCACCAGCTGAGGGTTTCCACTCTGGCTATTCTCATATGGAAATTGCTCAGCGGTAGGGCACATCAGACTTGTAGGGGACAAATATCTGTTTTCCACTGACAGAGTTTGTTCATCCAGACATGTGGTGTTATTTCTGAAGTGGCCCTGCGCGGCCTGTGCCGCTGACACGTCGCTTTCAGGGAGCCTTGCTTTCTTGAGATACTTTCTCCTTCCACAGGGGACGTCTTCTAGCCCACGGCTGCAAGGGCTCACTTGACGTCTCTCCTGATGGGAAAGCGCAGAGGGAAAGTGCGATTCTGCGCATCCGCCATCTTCCATTGGAGAACCATAATCAAGGTTGTCTCCTCTGATAGGAAGGGCTTTCCTTGGAGTGAAGGCTTTTTGCTTCTCCATTCTGCAGGTCAGAAGAGGCACGGCCTTAGAGCGGTGGTTGGCCCATGGTCCTCTGGGGCAAAGCTCGCTCTGCCTCGCCTCTATTTTCCCTTCCGGCCACCTCTCTGGAGTCTTCCATCTCTCTCGGAACCATCCTCAGCTCCTCCTGAGCTCTGAAGAGCTTCGCCTGCATCATGGCCTCCTTCTGGCGAATCTCGTCCTTCATCATGGCCTCCTTCCGGCGCATCTCATCCTGCAGGCTGGCCTCCCTCCGGCGATGCTCCTCCTTCAGCGCGGCCTCTGCCTCGGCCACTTTTCGTAGCTCCTCTTGCAACTGAAAGTGCTCCTTCCCATTGGCATGAGAAGGGCATTGCCCTGGAGGGGTCGCCACCATGGGGAGGACAGTCCTGTCCTTAGGTTTGCGTACTCTTGAGCCCCTCCTGCCCGGCCTCTCGCAGGGCCTCTCATGACCATCCTGAGGCGGGGTGGGGGCAAACAAGGAATCACTCTGTGCGTCCGGGCGGTCCACAGCCCGAACCTCACCAGGGCCGGAGACTTTCCTGTTACCCATAGGCTTCAGGGGGTAAGACCGATCATACCCCACAATGTTCTTCTCGGGGCCCTGTTGGGCTTGGAAGCGATAGCTGTTCCCCATCTTCTTCTCCGCAGCGTATTTGACATATTGGAAACATTTTCTCATCTTCTGTAGAGCTGCCTCCTGCCGCCGATTGTACATGGCGATCATTTTTTTCTCCTTTTCCTGCATCAGTTTCTCTTGGAAGGTGTCCTTCAGAAGCTGTATCTTGGGAGGCGGGCAGTACGTGGAGATCAGATCCTGTTGCCTTAAGGGCGCGGGTCGATTCGAGTCTGTGTCCTTCGGGGAGGGGGACAGAGCACCAGGCTTAGGACTGGGCTCCATTGGCAAATGAGATATGAGCTTTGTTTCCCAGGTATCTGGAAAAGGCAAAAATGGCAAATAAATGATATCCTGCACAGTCTAGTATGGTCTAATAGAAAAGAATAAAAAAAAACAATTCAGGAAATACACAACTTTTTAATATTAAACCTAATGGTGTTGAATGCTGCATGCTGACTCAGTAGGAGACAGATCCTAAACATAAACATTATAATAAACATTTGTTTCCCAAATAACATTCGCAATGTTCAGAATGCTTAAAGTCATGAGCTTTTTTAAAAATGTTTAACTGAAACCTGGAAATGTGCTATTTCATTTCAAAGCTTGTATTATATCTATGATATAAATGTTTTTTTATATAAAATTAACCCATTATGCAACAGGGGTTTGAGCAAAAGTCACTGTGAATAAGGGAATTGATCAATATTAATTAGCCGTTTCACTACATTATAGATAGCTGAAGGATTATGATACAGTATATCGATTTCGCTACAAATTGACAAGCATATTTGATTACACTTACCAAACAAGTTTTAAACAGCGGAGAAATAGTTCACCACGACGATAGCAATGCAATGTTTGACTGCATCTCCCTATGTGATATATCTGTATTTGGGTATATACAGATCACGTAATTCAGGGAGCACTGTTACGTCAGGTCACCAACCATTATTACGACGCTCATATGTCATAGAGCTCCTTAGGATGTTTGTATAATCTTTATCCAAATTTTCATATGGCCGCAGTTACGGCGTTTATTTTACAGTTAATGTAACAGGGTGTCATTATATTTTTCTGTCTTTATGGTGGCAGACCACTTAAATAAATCTGAGTAGGCGGTTTCTACAAGTGGGTCAGATAAAATATTAAATATACAGTAAAAGCTCACACCTATTCATACCCTTTATGTACTGTATATCTACAATTACGTATACTACGTATACAGTTATCGTATACTATAATACGATAACTACCATTACAAAATGTCTCCCTTTTGATTTGAAGTGGTTCTTTTAAATAAGTAAATTGCAATCACTTAGCCTACATCTGAGCTCCTAATTCATCGCGACGACGGACTGAGACTCCAGTTGGATTTGTGAGAAGTAAAGGGGTGTGCCTGTTTTAAAACCGATTCATACGTCTTAAACACATGGACATAGATAGCAGTCTGTGTTATATAATTTATCTTTTTATTTTATTTAAATTTAAGTATCACATACACATTTTCAAAGTAACTGTACCCCTTTTAATTATGATCCCCATCGCTCACAGCTCCGAAGGTGAGACGAGGGCTACTTCAGATGGGATTTCCAATATTTCTCTCTTAGCTTGTATACCGGTGGAAAGGAGAGGGGTCTTAAAACGTGTTGATAGTAAGATTGGGATGTATTTGCAGTCTAGATATAGTTTTTTTAATGTTCGGAGCCGCCACAGATTCATTTTCTTACGACTGCTTTTCTGGATGACAATGACAATGCAAACGATGGTGTTAAGGCGAGGCTGTGCCTTAAGGCTCCTCTGCTTACAATATTCAGCGCGTAAATCGCAAACGAGCGCCTTCCCTTACGATGAAAATGCAGAAAATAAGACCACGAGATTTAAACCTACGGCTTACAAATTTATGCGTAAACACTAAAACCGTATCTTTAGCAAAACTGGCGAGACAATGTGTTTTATCATTTCAAAAAGTACTGGAAAATAATTAAAGGTTATCACGATAAACAGAGGTTACTGATCTACTACTGTACGCTGTGACCAAAAATGAGAGTCCCCCGATCCTCGCAGCCTTCATGCTTTGGTCTTGGCCTGGCCGTTTTTTTTTTAAGATAATGGGGTCAAGTTAAGAAATTATGCAAGTTTCTAATCAAATCCAAGGGCGCCTCGATCTCCTAAACATCTTTAGAAGGCCGACGGACCACACTGCATGGTCCGGGTCCGGGCCCTGACCCGGTTCTGGATAATGCCAGCTTAAAGTGAAAAATTCTACTGTACATATTATGTTTCTTATTATGGTATATATGTATAATATAGCGCGACCGCTTCACGAAGCTAGAAAGAAAGTTATCCGCCATTTTTATTTTACCTGCAATTGAATTTGCCATTAAAATCATTATTAATACCGCAGCTGCTAAATAACTTACCTAAAAGCGTTCAGATACAAAAGCACTTGAGCTGTAATGTTTGTATACTGTTGGCCCGATGACCTACTTCAAGAAGAATTGTTACATAGACCGCCAAGGACTGTCATCACACTTTACGTCATAAAGCGCTTTAAAACTTTAGACAAGTTCAACACCTCATATTTTGTACTGTTTATCATGGTAAAAGCAACTCAAAGCAATTATAAAAATGATCGAAAGGTAAAAATACAAGCTTATACGAGCTGTCGTTTTAACATTTATAACATATATTTAAACAAAACATATATCATCTATTTTAATAAAATAGAAAAGTGTTCTTAGTCTTCACTTAAAAGCTGTTAGAAGCTGCCTTTCTGACAAGAGAGTTCTGTGAGTTCCACAGTCTCAGTGCATTAAAGTCAAAACCAGTTGCTTTTTATTTCCTCTTTTACGACAGAGCAAGGAGGGTGTCCACAGACCACTGTGCACCTGCAGACTGATATGGGGGGTAAAAAGTCTAGAAGTTAGTAAATAAGATTTTAGCACATGTTCTAAAACACACCGGACACCTGTACAGTGATGCCAACACAGTGATCTGAGCTCCTTCTTTGAGTTAAATCCTAGCATCTGCATTTTTTACAAGTTGTTGCTATGGCAGAGCATGACCAGAGCATAACAGAAACCACCCATTTTCTAACCGCTTCATCCAATTCAGGGTCAGGGGGTCAGGGGGTCGGGGGGTCGGGGGTCACGGGGGAGCCAGAGCCTCAGAAAGTAATAAGCAGGAGATACCTGGGACTGGATGGTAGTCCAATGCAGGGAAGACACAGACACTCACCAATTATCCCAGAAGCCAATTAACCTACCAGTAGTTCTTTGAAGTGTGGGAGGAAGCCGGAGCACCCAAAGCAAACTCATGCAAACATGGGGAGAACATACAAGCTCCATACAGATAGCACCCCAGGTCCAGAAGTGTACCCAGGGCCTCAGCACTGTGAGCGAGCAATGCTAAACGCTGGGCTACTGTGCATGCTAATTTCTAGGCATCAGGTGATCAATCAGGTAGTGTTTCTCAGATAAAAGGACACCAGTTATTTAGTATGAGATTCAAATTGACCTCAGAACAAAATATAACTTATGTTATATAACTTATATAGAACTTACTACAGCATAACTGTCTTATTTGGCTCTTGTAGAAAATATTAACAGCATGCCTATTAAACATACAGTATCTAGCAATCAGCAATCAAACTAAAAACATTTCCAAACATGGAAACTGCCCAGTTAATGAAGCATTTCAAAGACATTAATCTATTCAATAATTACAGTTTTAAGTAGATAACAGATTTATATTCAGATTACGAAAGCATCATAACAACTGCTGCTTGTGTAAGGAATCCATGAATACCACTGTACATGAGAATTCCACACCTATTTGTAATCAATACACAAAATCCTATTGAATTTCAGGTACTTGTTTATTCAGCATTGCTTGACTCCGCGGACTCCTTGTTGTTTCAATATTCTAGCAATAGGACTAATCGCCAATACAGTGCCGTTGTAATCTATTCCTTCTGCCATCAGAGGACGGTATTCGCACAGCCAGTTCAGGATAAGATACGGTCCTCGCAGTTCACAGTACAACTGGCCAAAGCCGTATTCGGAATATGCTCTCGATAACCTCGTTTAGTTTAAGTACGGCCATATTTCATATCAACCCACAGATGCATTGCATAAACACTAGAATTCTGGTTGTACTTAAATTGACCTTATACGTTTTGGATTATGTTTAACCTTCTTCAATTTCTTCAACCATATTTTGAGATGATTACGTTTACAGAAGCAAATATTATTCAGTGCTTTTTCTTCACTCCTGTAATCAAACCCACATTTCTATAAGGAGGGCCATTGTGAAACTCCCCAAAGTGAGCTGAATTAATCTTTTATTCTTCACACCTGCGAAGTCATTCCTACATTGTGTAATATGAAGGCCTTTCATTATTCACGTATACTACAACATCTGAAAATAATGGGTCTTGAAATAGTTGAATGAAAGAAAATCCTGAATAACTCCTCCAAATCCGTGTTACACTTTCATCAAGTACACACACTTTGAATGTGATGAACTATAAAAAGTTATTTTAACCATACCCAATGGAGCTCAGGAGTGCGATTGCATACACAATCATGTTTTCAGTGTTTGGACATCAGCCGTACATCAGAACAATCATTTCACTAACACAGCTCCATGTTGAGTGACTTCCCTCCAAGAACACAAAGTCACTTTCCCTTAGCAATTATTGCATGGACTTTGATTATCTGCCTTCTGCATCAAGCCCTGTATTATATACGGTACAAAGCCAAGCTTTGGGATAGTGCTTTGTTTGGATCCTTGTCTTGATCCTTTTGGATCCCAGGCTGCTCATTTGCAAATGAGTTTTGACATTAATTATAGTGACTATAGCAATGAGCTGGCACTGTGGTTCACAGAGCTGGGGTCCTGGGTTCAATTCCTGGGGTGCAGTCTGGATGGAATTGTATGTTCTCCCTTCATTTGTGTGGATTTCTTCCAGGTGCTCCAGTTTCTTCCCACAGTCCAAAGACATACAGTACTAGTAGGTTAAGGTGGAACTACAGTCCCAATTTTGCAGACACAAAAGTATTTAATTTCAGTCACAAAATAAAATCATTGACATTATAGAAAAACTTTACAAACTCAAAATTGAGCACAAAATCATGAATTTTGTGAAAGGACTGTAAGTTACGCCATGTTGTAACAAATTCGCATTCAAGTTCCACACAAATTGCGATGTGATGCAGCCCTTCCTGCTCACTAATCACTGTAATGACTAATGCAATGTGATGTAGGAGAGAAAGGGTATAGGTTATGCAGCAAACATTTCACTGCAAAAAACGTTCCATTCCAAGGTTCTTTATGCAGAGTTAACAATGTAGTATTATTTATTGGCAAAAACGTAAAAAAGTTGAGAGTTATATTTCCATTGGATTAAACGAGATGTATTCACAAGCCTGCTCCTTTACAATGTCATAGGGCCACAACAGATTATAGGAAGTTTTGCTGCCTCGTTCTGAATCGCAGAACATGGTAATTCTTTAACCTTGAAATGTAGTCTATTTTGTGATGTAATGATGCAATGTCCCTTTACTGAGAGCCAGCAATCAACGGATGTGTCTGATCGTGAATGGTTTTCCCTGTTGTTTGTTGTATTACTTGGTGTTGCATTTTAAGCTGTGCATGAGGCAGGACCCGGAGGCTGCTGCTTCTGCTGGTGCTTCTGCTGGGATTGAGGAAGAGCTGAGCGCCATGTAAGGCAAAGACACTGCGTTCCACTTTATCAGGTGCCTGGAGTGTAAGAGCTGCAGATAATATTGAGTCACATTAATCCCAACATATTTCAAATATTATGAAAATTAAATAAATTAAATCAAATAACTTTCATTAAAAAAATCAATCACTCTTTACCTTGCTTTTTCAGTTGTTTTTAAGGAAAATTGATGCCGAGAATGTGTGAATACTGCTTTTTGATGGTTCCAAGACCAATGTGACCTGTTCTATTGCCTGCTAATTGTACGTTCCAGGTTGAAAAATTATTTTTAGGAGGTCAAGGTGTATGAATGATAAGAGAAAAACTGAAATAACCACAGCTACGCAAACACCAGTCCACCCAAAAAAAATCATTTAATTAAAATAAGGTAACATTTTTTTTCATCATCATACGGATGAACTGTGCTAAATGTGTTTCTAAAAAGAAAAAGCAGGACGTGAGTCGTGAGCCAAGATCATGACTCTTTTGCTCTTCTTCACATCAGTTTTCATCTGCGAGGAGGAGGAGGAGGGCGGCTCCTGATGTGCTGACACTTGGGGAAGTGCCTCTGTGCCGGCCTGGGGGCAAAGCGCCGGCCGCAGTGAGGGCAGGGCACGTAGTCGGGGTTTGGATTCGCGGGGGGCTGGGGCAGGTTCACAACTTTCCCTCCTTGCGTGATCACCTGCTGCACCTCCCTGGCCTGTTTGATGCTCCGAATGAAATCCTCGTGCTTCTGCCTCCAGTTGTTCTTTCTCAGCTGGGAACAGGAAATGAAACCAATAAAACAGCTTCCAGAAAAAGTCCAGACTAGCACTGCGTACACAGTCTGGTCGCAAACCATTCACAAGGCAAGAAAATATCAATACAGTAATAACGTAGCTTTCTGGGGCCACCTTTCAGGTCATTGGGTAGAGAGTACAATTTACGTAGTTATGGTTTTGTTTCCTGTGAGTGCTATTTGCTTGATATGTAGATTTTTACAACAGAATTCAGAAGTCACTAAGACACATTTATTCTGTCTGGCAAATGTGCCTTTGCGGCAGTTTTTCAGAAGAGTACTTCATAAAACACTTATTTATTGTTTACATTGATTTATAAGCTGAGTCTGACTCTAGGAGAAAAAAAGGGAAGCTTGGAAAGAGTTTAAGGATAGCCCTTACCACGATTGGCGGTTTAACCTTCTTCTTATGGATGTATGTCTCCAGTTCTGTTCCCTTGGCCCTGTGCTTGAAAGAGTCAAAAACCTTCCTCTTTGAATTCTGAAGCTTCTTGCAGATCTTGCTGTGTTTCTCCAGCCTCTCTACAGCAAACTTCCCGTGACACAGTTCACAGGGCACCAGCTGAGGGTTTCCACTCTGGCTATTCTCATATGGAAATTGCTCAGCGGTAGGGCACATCAGACTTGTAGGGGACAAATATCTGTTTTCCACTGACAGAGTTTGTTCATCCAGACATGTGGTGTTATTTCTGAAGTGGCCCTGCGCGGCCTGTGCCGCTGACACGTCGCTTTCAGGGAGCCTTGCTTTCTTGAGATACTTTCTCCTTCCACAGGGGACGTCTTCTAGCCCACGGCTGCAAGGGCTCACTTGACGTCTCTCCTGATGGGAAAGCGCAGAGGGAAAGTGCGATTCTGCGCATCCGCCATCTTCCATTGGAGAACCATAATCAAGGTTGTCTCCTCTGATAGGAAGGGCTTTCCTTGGAGTGAAGGCTTTTTGCTTCTCCATTCTGCAGGTCAGAAGAGGCACGGCCTTAGAGCGGTGGTTGGCCCATGGTCCTCTGGGGCAAAGCTCGCTCTGCCTCGCCTCTATTTTCCCTTCCGGCCACCTCTCTGGAGTCTTCCATCTCTCTCGGAACCATCCTCAGCTCCTCCTGAGCTCTGAAGAGCTTCGCCTGCATCATGGCCTCCTTCTGGCGAATCTCGTCCTTCATCATGGCCTCCTTCCGGCGCATCTCATCCTGCAGGCTGGCCTCCCTCCGGCGATGCTCCTCCTTCAGCGCGGCCTCTGCCTCGGCCACTTTTCGTAGCTCCTCTTGCAACTGAAAGTGCTCCTTCCCATTGGCATGAGAAGGGCATTGCCCTGGAGGGGTCGCCACCATGGGGAGGACAGTCCTGTCCTTAGGTTTGCGTACTCTTGAGCCCCTCCTGCCCGGCCTCTCGCAGGGCCTCTCATGACCATCCTGAGGCGGGGTGGGGGCAAACAAGGAATCACTCTGTGCGTCCGGGCGGTCCACAGCCCGAACCTCACCAGGGCCGGAGACTTTCCTGTTACCCATAGGCTTCAGGGGGTAAGACCGATCATACCCCACAATGTTCTTCTCGGGGCCCTGTTGGGCTTGGAAGCGATAGCTGTTCCCCATCTTCTTCTCCGCAGCGTATTTGACATATTGGAAACATTTTCTCATCTTCTGTAGAGCTGCCTCCTGCCGCCGATTGTACATGGCGATCATTTTATTCTCCTTTTCCTGCATCAGTTTCTCTTGGAAGGTGTCCTTCAGAAGCTGTATCTTGGGAGGCGGGCAGTACGTGGAGATCAGATCCTGTTGCCTTAAGGGCGCGGGTCGATTCGAGTCTGTGTCCTTCGGGGAGGGGGACAGAGCACCAGGCTTAGGACTGGGCTCCATTGGCAAATGAGATATGAGCTTTGTTTCCCAGGTATCTGGAAAAGGCAAAAATGGCAAATAAATGATATCCTGCACAGTCTAGTATGGTCTAATAGAAAAGAATAAAAAAAAACAATTCAGGAAATACACAACTTTTTAATATTAAACCTAATGGTGTTGAATGCTGCATGCTGACTCAGTAGGAGACAGATCCTAAACATAAACATTATAATAAACATTTGTTTCCCAAATAACATTCTCAATGTTCAGAATGCTTAAAGTCATGAGCTTTTTTAAAAATGTTTAACTGAAACCTGGAAATGTGCTATTTCATTTCAAAGCTTGTATTATATCTATGATATAAATGTTTTTTTATATAAAATTAACCCATTATGCAACAGGGGTTTGAGCAAAAGTCACTGTGAATAAGGGAATTGATCAATATTAATTAGCCGTTTCACTACATTATAGATAGCTGAAGGATTATGATACAGTATATCGATTTCGCTACAAATTGACAAGCATATTTGATTACACTTACCAAACAAGTTTTAAACAGCGGAGAAATAGTTCACCACGACGATAGCAATGCAATGTTTGACTGCATCTCCCTATGTGATATATCTGTATTTGGGTATATACAGATCACGTAATTCAGGGAGCACTGTTACGTCAGGTCACCAACCATTATTACGACGCTCATATGTCATAGAGCTCCTTAGGATGTTTGTATAATCTTTATCCAAATTTTCATATGGCCGCAGTTACGGCGTTTATTTTACAGTTAATGTAACAGGGTGTCATTATATTTTTCTGTCTTTATGGTGGCAGACCACTTAAATAAATCTGAGTAGGCGGTTTCTACAAGTGGGTCAGATAAAATATTAAATATACAGTAAAAGCTCACACCTATTCATACCCTTTATGTACTGTATATCTACAATTACGTATACTACGTATACAGTTATCGTATACTATAATACGATAACTACCATTACAAAATGTCTCCCTTTTGATTTGAAGTGGTTCTTTTAAATAAGTAAATTGCAATCACTTAGCCTACATCTGAGCTCCTAATTCATCGCGACGACGGACTGAGACTCCAGTTGGATTTGTGAGAAGTAAAGGGGTGTGCCTGTTTTAAAACCGATTCATACGTCTTAAACACATGGACATAGATAGCAGTCTGTGTTATATAATTTATCTTTTTATTTTATTTAAATTTAAGTATCACATACACATTTTCAAAGTAACTGTACCCCTTTTAATTATGATCCCCATCGCTCACAGCTCCGAAGGTGAGACGAGGGCTACTTCAGATGGGATTTCCAATATTTCTCTCTTAGCTTGTATACCGGTGGAAAGGAGAGGGGTCTTAAAACGTGTTGATAGTAAGATTGGGATGTATTTGCAGTCTAGATATAGTTTTTTTAATGTTCGGAGCCGCCACAGATTCATTTTCTTACGACTGCTTTTCTGGATGACAATGACAATGCAAACGATGGTGTTAAGGCGAGGCTGTGCCTTAAGGCTCCTCTGCTTACAATATTCAGCGCGTAAATCGCAAACGAGCGCCTTCCCTTACGATGAAAATGCAGAAAATAAGACCACGAGATTTAAACCTACGGCTTACAAATTTATGCGTAAACACTAAAACCGTATCTTTAGCAAAACTGGCGAGACAATGTGTTTTATCATTTCAAAAAGTACTGGAAAATAATTAAAGGTTATCACGATAAACAGAGGTTACTGATCTACTACTGTACGCTGTGACCAAAAATGAGAGTCCCCCGATCCTCGCAGCCTTCATGCTTTGGTCTTGGCCTGGCCGTTTTTTTTTTAAGATAATGGGGTCAAGTTAAGAAATTATGCAAGTTTCTAATCAAATCCAAGGGCGCCTCGATCTCCTAAACATCTTTAGAAGGCCGACGGACCACACTGCATGGTCCGGGTCCGGGCCCTGACCCGGTTCTGGATAATGCCAGCTTAAAGTGAAAAATTCTACTGTACATATTATGTTTCTTATTATGGTATATATGTATAATATAGCGCGACCGCTTCACGAAGCTAGAAAGAAAGTTATCCGCCATTTTTATTTTACCTGCAATTGAATTTGCCATTAAAATCATTATTAATACCGCAGCTGCTAAATAACTTACCTAAAAGCGTTCAGATACAAAAGCACTTGAGCTGTAATGTTTGTATACTGTTGGCCCGATGACCTACTTCAAGAAGAATTGTTACATAGACCGCCAAGGACTGTCATCACACTTTACGTCATAAAGCGCTTTAAAACTTTAGACAAGTTCAACACCTCATATTTTGTACTGTTTATCATGGTAAAAGCAACTCAAAGCAATTCTAAAAATTATCGAAAGGTAAAAATACAAGCTTATACGAGCTGTCGTTTTAACATTTATAACATATATTTAAACAAAACATATATAATCTATTTTAATAAAATAGAAAAGTGTTCTTAGTCTTCACTTAAAAGCTGTTAGAAGCTGCCTTTCTGACAAGAGAGTTCTGTGAGTTCCACAGTCTCAGTGCATTAAAGTCAAAACCAGTTGCTTTTTATTTCCTCTTTTACGACAGAGCAAGGAGGGTGTCCACAGACCACTGTGCACCTGCAGACTGATATGGGGGGTAAAAAGTCTAGAAGTTAGTAAATAAGATTTTAACATATGTTCTAAAACACACCGGACACCTGTACAGTGATGCCAACACAGTGATCTGAGCTCCTTCTTTGAGTTAAATCCTAGCATCTGCATTTTTTACAAGTTGTTGCTATGGCAGAGCATGACCAGAGCATAACAGAAACCACCCATTTTCTAACCGCTTCATCCAATTCAGGGTCAGGGGGTCAGGGGGTCGGGGGGTCGGGGTGTCACGGGGGAGCCAGAGCCTCAGAAAGTAATAAGCAGGAGATACCTGGGACTGGATGGTAGTCCAATGCAGGGAAGACACAGACACTCACCAATTATCCCAGAAGCCAATTAACCTACCAGTAGTTCTTTGAACTGTGGGAGGAAGCCGGAGCACCCAAAGCAAACTCATGCAAACATGGGGAGAACATACAAGCTCCATACAGATAGCACCCCAGGTCCAGAAGTGTACCCAGGGCCTCAGCACTGTGAGCTAGCAATGCTAAACGCTGGGCTACTGTGCATGCTAATTTCTAGGCATCAGGTGATCAATCAGGTAGTGTTTCTCAGATAAAAGGACACCAGTTATTTAGTATGAGATTCAAATTGACCTCAGAACAAAATATAACTTATGTTATATAACTTATATAGAACTTACTACAGCATAACTGTCTTATTTGGCTCTTGTAGAAAATATTAACAGCATGCCTATTAAACATAGAGTATCTAGCAATCAGCAATCAAAATAAAAACATTTCCAAACATGGAAACTGCCCAGTTAATGAAGCATTTCAAAGACATTAATCTATTCAATAATTACAGTTTTAAGTAGATAACAGATTTATATTCAGATTACGAAAGCATCATAACAACTGCTGCTTGTGTAAGGAATCCATGAATACCACTGTACATGAGAATTCCACACCTATTTGTAATCAATACACAAAATCCTATTGAATTTCAGGTACTTGTTTATTCAGCATTGCTTGACTCCGCGGACTCCTTGTTGTTTCAATATTCTAGCAATAGGACTAATCGCCAATACAGTGCCGTTGTAATCTATTCCTTCTGCCAGCAGAGGACGGTATTCGCACAGCCAGTTCAGGATAAGATACGGTCCTCGCAGTTCACAGTACAACTGGCCAAAGCCGTATTCGGAATATGCTCTCGATAACCTCGTTTAGTTTAAGTATGGCCATATTTCATATCAACCCACAGATGCATTGCATAAACACTAGAATTCTGGTTGTACTTAAATTGACCTTATACGTTTTGGATTATGTTTAACCTTCTTCAATTTCTTCAACCATATTTTGAGATGATTACGTTTACAGAAGCAAATATTATTCAGTGCTTTTTCTTCACTCCTTTAATCAAACCCACATTTCTATAAGGAGGGCCATTGTGAAACTCCCCAAAGTGAGCTGAATTAATCTTTTATTCTTCACACCTGCGAAGTCATTCCTTCATTGTGTAATATGAAGGCCTTTCATTATTCACGTATACTACAACATCTGAAAATAATGGGTCTTGAAATAGTTGAATGAAAGAAAATCCTGAATAACTCCTCCAAATGCGTGTTACACTTTCATCAAGTACACACACTTTGAATGTGATGAACTATAAAAAGTTATTTTAACCATACCCAATGGAGCTCAGGAGTGCGATTGCAAACACAATCATGTTTTCAGTGTTTGGACATCAGCCGTACATCAGAACAATCATTTCACTAACACAGCTCCGTGTTGAGTGACTTCCCTCCAAGAACACAAAGTCACTTTCCCTTAGCAATTATTGCATGGACTTTGATTATCTGCCTTCTGCATCAAGCCCTGTATTATATACGGTACAAAGCCAAGCTTTGGGATAGTGCTTTGTTTGGATCCTTGTCTTGATCCTTTTGGATCCCAGGCTGCTCATTTGCAAATGAGTTTTGACATTAATTATAGTGACTATAGCAATGAGCTGGCACTGTGGTTCACAGATCTGGGGTCCTGGGTTCAATTCCTGGGGTGCAGTCTGGATGGAATTGTATGTTCTCCCTTCATTTGTGTGGATTTCTTCCAGGTGCTCCAGTTTCTTCCCACAGTCCAAAGACATACAGTACTAGTAGGTTAAGGTGGAACTACAGTCCCAATTTTGCAGACACAAAAGTATTTAATTTCAGTCACAAAATAAAATCATTGACATTATAGAAAAACTTTACAAACTCAAAATTGAGCACAAAATCATGAATTTTGTGAAAGGACTGTAAGTTACGCCATGTTGTAACAAATTCGCATTCAAGTTCCACACAAATTGCGATGTGATGCAGCCCTTCCTGCTCACTAATCACTGTAATGACTAATGCAATGTGATGTAGGAGAGAAAGGGTATAGGTTATGCAGCAAACATTTCACTGCAAAAAACGTTCCATTCCAAGGTTCTTTATGCAGAGTTAACAATGTAGTATTATTTATTGGCAAAAACGTAAAAAAGTTGAGAGTTATATTTCCATTGGATTAAACGAGATGTATTCACAAGCCTGCTCCTTTACAATGTCACAGGGCCACAACAGATTATAGGAAGTTTTGCTGCCTCGTTCTGAATCGCAGAACATGCTAATTCTTTAACCTTGAAATGTAGTCTATTTTGTGATGTAATGATGCAATGTCCCTTTACTGAGAGCCAGCAATCAACGGATGTGTCTGATCGTGAATGGTTTTCCCTGTTGTTTGTTGTATTACTTGGTGTTGCATTTTAAGCTGTGCATGAGGCAGGACCCGGAGGCTGCTGCTTCTGCTGGTGCTTCTGCTGGGATTGAGGAAGAGCTGAGCGCCATGTAAGGCAAAGACACTGCGTTCCACTTTATCAGGTGCCTGGAGTGTAAGAGCTGCAGATAATATTGAGTCACATTAATCCCAACATATTTCAAATATTATGAAAATTAAATAAATTAAATCAAATAACTTTCATTAAAAAAATCAATCACTCTTTACCTTGCTTTTTCAGTTGTTTTTAAGGAAAATTGATGCCGAGAATGTGTGAATACTGCTTTTTGATGGTTCCAAGACCAATGTGACCTGTTCTATTGCCTGCTAATTGTACGTTCCAGGTTGAAAAATTATTTTTAGGAGGTCAAGGTGTATGAATGATAAGAGAAAAACTGAAATAACCACAGCTACGCAAACACCAGTCCACCAAAAAAAAATCATTTAATTAAAATAAGGTAACATTTTTTTTTCATCATCATACGGATGAACTGTGCTAAATGTGTTTCTAAAAAGAAAAAGCAGGACGTGAGTCGTGAGCCAAGATCATGACTCTTTTGCTCTTCTTCACATCAGTTTTCATCTGCGAGGAGGAGGAGGAGGGCGGCTCCTGATGTGCTGACACTTGGGGAAGTGCCTCTGTGCCGGCCTGGGGGCAAAGCGCCGGCCGCAGTGAGGGCAGGGCACGTAGTCGGGGTTTGGATTCGCGGGGGGCTGGGGCAGGTTCACAACTTTCCCTCCTTGCGTGATCACCTGCTGCACCTCCCTGGCCTGTTTGATGCTCCGAATGAAATCCTCGTGCTTCTGCCTCCAGTTGTTCTTTCTCAGCTGGGAACAGGAAATGAAACCAATAAA
This sequence comes from Lepisosteus oculatus, assembly GCF_040954835.1. Taxonomy (NCBI): domain Eukaryota; kingdom Metazoa; phylum Chordata; class Actinopteri; order Semionotiformes; family Lepisosteidae; genus Lepisosteus; species Lepisosteus oculatus. The sequence continues at coordinate 159,291 of NW_027167654.1, read as the reverse complement.
ACAGCTTCCAGAAAAAGTCCAGACTAGCACTGCGTACACAGTCTGGTCGCAAACCATTCACAAGGCAAGAAAATATCAATACAGTAATAACGTAGCTTTCTGGGGCCACCTTTCAGGTCATTGGGTAGAGAGTACAATTTACGTAGTTATGGTTTTGTTTCCTGTGAGTGCTATTTGCTTGATATGTAGATTTTTACAACAGAATTCAGAAGTCACTAAGACACATTTATTCTGTCTGGCAAATGTGCCTTTGCGGCAGTTTTTCAGAAGAGTACTTCATAAAACACTTATTTATTGTTTACATTGATTTATAAGCTGAGTCTGACTCTAGGAGAAAAAAAGGGAAGCTTGGAAAGAGTTTAAGGATAGCCCTTACCACGATTGGCGGTTTAACCTTCTTCTTATGGATGTATGTCTCCAGTTCTGTTCCCTTGGCCCTGTGCTTGAAAGAGTCAAAAACCTTCCTCTTTGAATTCTGAAGCTTCTTGCAGATCTTGCTGTGTTTCTCCAGCCTCTCTACAGCAAACTTCCCGTGACACAGTTCACAGGGCACCAGCTGAGGGTTTCCACTCTGGCTATTCTCATATGGAAATTGCTCAGCGGTAGGGCACATCAGACTTGTAGGGGACAAATATCTGTTTTCCACTGACAGAGTTTGTTCATCCAGACATGTGGTGTTATTTCTGAAGTGGCCCTGCGCGGCCTGTGCCGCTGACACGTCGCTTTCAGGGAGCCTTGCTTTCTTGAGATACTTTCTCCTTCCACAGGGGACGTCTTCTAGCCCACGGCTGCAAGGGCTCACTTGACGTCTCTCCTGATGGGAAAGCGCAGAGGGAAAGTGCGATTCTGCGCATCCGCCATCTTCCATTGGAGAACCATAATCAAGGTTGTCTCCTCTGATAGGAAGGGCTTTCCTTGGAGTGAAGGCTTTTTGCTTCTCCATTCTGCAGGTCAGAAGAGGCACGGCCTTAGAGCGGTGGTTGGCCCATGGTCCTCTGGGGCAAAGCTCGCTCTGCCTCGCCTCTATTTTCCCTTCCGGCCACCTCTCTGGAGTCTTCCATCTCTCTCGGAACCATCCTCAGCTCCTCCTGAGCTCTGAAGAGCTTCGCCTGCATCATGGCCTCCTTCTGGCGAATCTCGTCCTTCATCATGGCCTCCTTCCGGCGCATCTCATCCTGCAGGCTGGCCTCCCTCCGGCGATGCTCCTCCTTCAGCGCGGCCTCTGCCTCGGCCACTTTTCGTAGCTCCTCTTGCAACTGAAAGTGCTCCTTCCCATTGGCATGAGAAGGGCATTGCCCTGGAGGGGTCGCCACCATGGGGAGGACAGTCCTGTCCTTAGGTTTGCGTACTCTTGAGCCCCTCTCGCAGGGCCTCTCATGACCATCCTGAGGCGGGGTGGGGGCAAACAAGGAATCACTCTGTGCGTCCGGGCGGTCCACAGCCCGAACCTCACCAGGGCCGGAGACTTTCCTGTTACCCATAGGCTTCAGGGGGTAAGACCGATCATACCCCACAATGTTCTTCTCGGGGCCCTGTTGGGCTTGGAAGCGATAGCTGTTCCCCATCTTCTTCTCCGCAGCGTATTTGACATATTGGAAACATTTTCTCATCTTCTGTAGAGCTGCCTCCTGCTGCCGATTGTACATGGCGATCATTTTTTTCTCCTTTTCCTGCATCAGTTTCTCTTGGAAGGTGTCCTTCAGAAGCTGTATCTTGGGAGGCGGGCAGTACGTGGAGATCAGATCCTGTTGCCTTAAGGGCGCGGGTCGATTCGAGTCTGTGTCCTTCGGGGAGGGGGACAGAGCACCAGGCTTAGGACTGGGCTCCATTGGCAAATGAGATATGAGCTTTGTTTCCCAGGTATCTGGAAAAGGCAAAAATGGCAAATAAATGATATCCTGCACAGTCTAGTATGGTCTAATAGAAAAGAATAAAAAAAAACAATTCAGGAAATACACAACTTTTTAATATTAAACCTAATGGTGTTGAATGCTGCATGCTGACTCAGTAGGAGACAGATCCTAAACATAAACATTATAATAAACATTTGTTTCCCAAATAACATTCTCAATGTTCAGAATGCTTAAAGTCATGAGCTTTTTTAAAAATGTTTAACTGAAACCTGGAAATGTGCTATTTCATTTCAAAGCTTGTATTATATCTATGATATAAATGTTTTTTTATATAAAATTAACCCATTATGCAACAGGGGTTTGAGCAAAAGTCACTGTGAATAAGGGAATTGATCAATATTAATTAGCCGTTTCACTACATTATAGATAGCTGAAGGATTATGATACAGTATATCGATTTCGCTACAAATTGACAAGCATATTTGATGACACTTACCAAACAAGTTTTAAACAGCGGAGAAATAGTTCACCACGACGATAGCAATGCAATGTTTGACTGCATCTCCCTATGTGATATATCTGTATTTGGGTATATACAGATCACGTAATTCAGGGAGCACTGTTACGTCAGGTCACCAACCATTATTACGACGCTCATATGTCATAGAGCTCCTTAGGATGTTTGTATAATCTTTATCCAAATTTTCATATGGCCGCAGTTACGGCGTTTATTTTACAGTTAATGTAACAGGGTGTCATTATATTTTTCTGTCTTTATGGTGGCAGACCACTTAAATAAATCTGAGTAGGCGGTTTCTACAAGTGGGTCAGATAAAATATTAAATATACAGTAAAAGCTCACACCTATTCATACCCTTTATGTACTGTATATCTACAATTACGTATACTACGTATACAGTTATCGTATACTATAATACGATAACTACCATTACAAAATGTCTCCCTTTTGATTTGAAGTGGTTCTTTTAAATAAGTAAATTGCAATCACTTAGCCTACATCTGAGCTCCTAATTCATCGCGACGACGGACTGAGACTCCAGTTGGATTTGTGAGAAGTAAAGGGGTGTGCCTGTTTTAAAACCGATTCATACGTCTTAAACACATGGACATAGATAGCAGTCTGTGTTATATAATTTATCTTTTTATTTTATTTAAATTTAAGTATCACATACACATTTTCAAAGTAACTGTACCCCTTTTAATTATGATCCCCATCGCTCACAGCTCCGAAGGTGAGACGAGGGCTACTTCAGATGGGATTTCCAATATTTCTCTCTTAGCTTGTATACCGGTGGAAAGGAGAGGGGTCTTAAAACGTGTTGATAGTAAGATTGGGATGTATTTGCAGTCTAGATATAGTTTTTTTAATGTTCGGAGCCGCCACAGATTCATTTTCTTACGACTGCTTTTCTGGATGACAATGACAATGCAAACGATGGTGTTAAGGCGAGGCTGTGCCTTAAGGCTCCTCTGCTTACAATATTCAGCGCGTAAATCGCAAACGAGCGCCTTCCCTTACGATGAAAATGCAGAAAATAAGACCACGAGATTTAAACCTACGGCTTACAAATTTATGCGTAAACACTAAAACCGTATCTTTAGCAAAACTGGCGAGACAATGTGTTTTATCATTTCAAAAAGTACTGGAAAATAATTAAAGGTTATCACGATAAACAGAGGTTACTGATCTACTACTGTACGCTGTGACCAAAAATGAGAGTCCCCCGATCCTCGCAGCCTTCATGCTTTGGTCTTGGCCTGCCCGTTTTTTTTAAGATAATGGGGTCAAGTTAAGAAATTATGCAAGTTTCTAATCAAATCCAAGGGCGCCTCGATCTCCTAAACATCTTTAGAAGGCCGGCGGACCACACTGCACAGTCCGGGTCCGGGCCCTGACCCGGTTCTGGATAATGCCAGCTTAAAGTGAAAAATTCTACTGTACATATTATGTTTCTTATTATGGTATATATGTATAATATAGCGCGACCGCTTCACGAAGCTAGAAAGAAAGTTATCCGCCATTTTTATTTTACCTGCAATTGAACCCAGTGGGCATTGATTCGTCGAATATACGTATATTTACGGCGAAATTACGTCTATACGTATATATACGTCGCCTCGACGTATAATCAACGTCGAATTGCAACCGTAAAATCGACGACATGAATAAACGCATATATAACGTCGAAAACACGTCTAACACAGTGCCTGAGGCTTTTTACTGTATGTATCGTGTGTGCCGCAACTAGGAGTATACGGCACAGTGCACGAAGTAAATTATTTTGGCAGTAATTAATTTACACGTGTATAATAAATATAGTAAATATAATACATTAATTACTGCCAAAATAATTTACTTCGTGCACTGTGCAGAGTGCCGTATACTCCTAGTTGCGGCACACACGATACATACAGTAAAAAGCCTCAGGCACTGTGTTAGACGTGTTTTCGACGTTATATATGCGTTTATTCATGTCGTCGATTTTACGGTTGCAATTCGACGTTGATTATACGTCGAGGCGACGTATATATACGTATAGACGTAATTTCGCCGTACATATACGTATATTCGACGAATCAATGCCCACAGCTTGGCATACAAGGGTTTTGCTGAGGGGGTCTTGCCACCTGCCTGAAACAAAACAGTAAAATGTTTGAGTGCCTATAGAGTTTCTATTTTTATTTTCTTGACAAAAGTTTATACCATTTCCTGGACACCCCGTCCCCCATCAGTGCGCGGTGCCCGGGGAAAAATCTGTAGGGGGGCGTCTGAAATTCTGAGGGGGGAGTGATATTTCGGTTGAAACGGAGCTGTACGGTGCAGCTACCCAAATGAAATCTCGCAGCTATGCCATTGATTAGTGCTTCATGATAGAAGATAACGACTAGCAATCTGGTATTTGCGATGAAGTTCAGTTTCACATTTTTCGTCACTCTCACGGTTTGTATTGCCTGGAGCGAAAAGTACCATAAGCGTTCATTTTTGCAGCTACATGGACGTTCTGAATCGTTAAGAAAAAAATGTTGTAAAACCAACAGAAAGCACAGACTGCTATAACTAGTCCTAGTTATATAACGATTTTAAGTATAATGATAAACTACTGCAAGGAATCGGTCCACCTGAGCAAACAGGATCGTAATGTTGACACTCAATAAGGACACTGATATGTGCAGTTCCTGGACGGATAGCCCTCCTGCCCATCAAACAGACTGAGTGACTGTTCGTGTCATTTAGTGTTGTCTGACCATTGACAAAGTACAACTATTTTTTAGGGCGCAAATTAAGTTAGGTAAATCTTTTTGCCCAAAACTGAAGGGGCGACATTCCCCCCTCCCCCCGTGTTGCCAGGCCTGTCCCCATCCTATTCCATAATGTCATTATATATAATACCATACAACAGTGACCGATCCTTACTAACTGCATGCGTTAAAATTGCACATCAGCTCATAGCAGGGGGCACATAGCCGCGATGTATTATCAATGTTAAATTTCAACCATAATATCGACAACATTAATAACCGCATACGTTGAGAAAATATCGAACCCAGCATTTTTTCCGGTTATATACCACAATGCATTGCTAGTATTCGTTGGTCACCATTTTGGACACGATTTTCAAACGTAGAAGTATATCTGCAAATATCTCAGCAATCCTCTTTTGACGAGTAAGTATGAACAATAATAATACTATCTGAATACATACAGATCTTTCTTAATATTATTTTGATTAAAATAGTACGTGAATAAGCAAAAAATGGCACATAAAATAGTGTGAATGGGGAAGATGACACAAAATCGTTTTGCCGTTTCTCTTATTCTTATTCTATGTTGTCCTTTCAAACTTTGGGTACTCTTTAATTAGGACAGACTTTATTGCTCAACTGCTATGATGCAAGCCAAATTTTATACATTTATTTCAGCTTTGAGCTTAGTAAACCGTTCATTTTTTAGATTATACTAAAGAAGATATTAATCATCATTTATTTGGGAAGTAATATTATATAATTTTCTCCTAGCTGCGGTGCTGAAGTCCCACCCTACATCAACAGAAAAAGAAATAAAGGAGCACGCAATGTGTTACTTGAAGAATGCATATGCAAGGCAGGGGGCCAGGAGATCTGGACTCTGAAAATAATAGGTATTTGGTTCTAACTGTTAGGACAATTAGACAGGGTTTGCAAATAGTGGACAAAAATCGTCTTAACTTCCATTGTAATATTTTTTTTCTTGGAAATATAGAAGTTGTACATTTTAAAATGTATATTTGAATCAAAATGTGGTTTTGAGTTAGTGTGTTAATGTAATTAGTTTTGTGTTTGTCATTACTATACTGTATATTGCCATGTTACCAGAATTTGTAGCTGAAGTTTAAGACTAGTTGTGTTTTTTATGATTATTGCCCATATGTTGATTGTTGATTGATTGTATACAATGTATAATTTGAAATACGTATGTTTCAGGTATGAATGTGTATTTTCAGAATAAATTTCTAAACCTAATCATTGGCTTGGTTTACTTGTTTCTACACCTATAAAATCTATCTTTGATGTATAATAGACCTCTACCCATATACGTATAATAGACGTCTAAAGTTATACGTATAATAGACGTCTAAAGTTATACGTATAATAGACCTCTAACCATATACGTATAATAGTCCTCTAAAGTTATCCGTATAATAGACCTCTAAAGTTATCCGGAACTCCAACCATATATGTATAATAGTCCTCTAAATTTATCCGTATAATAGAACTCCAACCATTTATGTATAATGAACGTCTAAACATAGACGTATAATTGACGTATAACTTTAGACGTATATTAGAATTTCATTCTAGACGAATTGTAGACCACATTTAGACGTCTAAGGTATGCGTTTAATAGACGTATATTATACGTCTTTTGCCCACTGGGAATTTGCCATTAAAATCATTATTAATACCGCAGCTGCTAAATAACTTACCTAAAAGCGTTCAGATACAAAAGCACTTGAGCTGTAATGTTTGTATACTGTTGGCCCGATCACCTACTTCAAGAAGAATTGTTACATAGACCGCCAAGGACTGTCATCACACTTTACGTCATAAAGCGCTCTAAAACTTTAGACAAGTTCAACACCTCATATTTTGTACTGTTTATCATGGTAAACGCAACTCAAAGCAATTATAAAAATGATCGAAAGGTAAAAATACAAGCTTATACGAGCTGTCGTTTTAACATTTATAACATATATTTAAACAAAACATATATAATCTATTTTAATAAAATAGAAAAGTGTTCTTAGTCTTCACTTAAAAGCTGTTAGAAGCTGCCTTTCTGACAAGAGAGTTCTGTGAGTTCCACAGTCTCAGTGCATTAAAGTCAAAACCAGTTGCTTTTTATTTCCTCTTTTACGACAGAGCAAGGAGGGTGTCCACAGACCACTGTGCACCTGCAGACTGATATGGGGGGTAAAAAGTCTAGAAGTTAGTAAATAAGATTTTAGCACATGTTCTAAAACAAACCGGACACCTGTACAGTGATGCCAACACAGTGCTCTGAGCTCCTTCTTTGAGTTAAATCCTAGCATCTGCATTTTTTACAAGTTGTTGCTATGGCAGAGCATGACCAGAGCATACAGAAACCACCCATTTTCTAACCGCTTCATCCAATTCAGGGTCAGGGGGTCAGGGGGTCGCGGGGCACGGGGGAGCCAGAGCCTCAGAAAGTAATAAGCAGGAGATACCTGGGACTGGATGGTAGTCCAATGCAGGGAAGACACAGACACTCACCAATTATCCCAGAAGCCAATTAACCTACCAGTAGTTCTTTGAACTGTGGGAGGAAGCCGGAGCACCCAAAGCAAACTCATGCAAACATGGGGAGAACATACAAGCTCCATACAGATAGCACCCCAGGTCCAGAAGTGTACCCAGGGCCTCAGCACTGTGAGCTAGCAATGCTAAACGCTGGGCTACTGTGCATGCTAATTTCTAGGCATCAGGTGATCAATCAGGTAGTGTTTCTCAGATAAAAGGACACCAGTTATTTAGTATGAGATTCAAATTGACCTCAGAACAAAATATAACTTATGTTATATAACATATATAGAACTTACTACAGCATAACTGTCTTATTTGGCTCTTGTAGAAAATATTAACAGCATGCCTATTAAACATACAGTATCTAGCAATCAGCAATCAAAATAAAAACATTTCCAAACATGGAAACTGCCCAGTTAATGAAGCATTTCAAAGACATTAATCTATTCAATAATTACAGTTTTAAGTAGATAACAGATTTATATTCAGATTACGAAAGCATCATAACAACTGCTGCTTGTGTAAGGAATCCATGAATACCACTGTACATGAGAATTCCACACCTATTTGTAATCAATACACAAAATCCTATTGAATTTCAGGTACTTGTTTATTCAGCATTGCTTGACTCCGCGGACTCCTTGTTGTTTCAATATTCTAGCAATAGGACTAATCGCCAATACAGTGCCGTTGTAATCTATTCCTTCTGCCAGCAGAGGACGGTATTCGCACAGCCAGTTCAGGATAAGATACGGTCCTCGCAGTTCACAGTACAACTGGCCAAAGCCGTATTCGGAATATGCTCTCGATAACCTCGTTTAGTTTAAGTACGGCCATATTTCATATCAACCCACAGATGCATTGCATAAACACTAGAATTCTGGTTGTACTTAAATTGACCTTATACGTTTTGGATTATGTTTAACCTTCTTCAATTTCTTCAACCATATTTTGAGATGATTACGTTTACAGAAGCAAATATTATTCAGTGCTTTTTCTTCACTCCTTTAATCAAACCCACATTTCTATAAGGAGGGCCATTGTGAAACTCCCCAAAGTGAGCTGAATTAATCTTTTATTCTTCACACCTGCGAAGTCATTCCTTCATTGTGTAATATGAAGGCCTTTCATTATTCACGTATACTACAACATCTGAAAATAATGGGTCTTGAAATAGTTGAATGAAAGAAAATCCTGAATAACTCCTCCAAATGCGTGTTACACTTTCATCAAGTACACACACTTTGAATGTGATGAACTATAAAAAGTTATTTTAACCATACCCAATGGAGCTCAGGAGTGCGATTGCATACACAATCATGTTTTCAGTGTTTGGACATCAGCCGTACATCAGAACAATCATTTCACTAACACAGCTCCGTGTTGAGTGACTTCCCTCCAAGAACACAAAGTCACTTTCCCTTAGCAATTATTGCATGGACTTTGATTATCTGCCTTCTGCATCAAGCCCTGTATTATATACGGTACAAAGCCAAGCTTTGGGATAGTGCTTTGTTTGGATCCTTGTCTTGATCCTTTTGGATCCCAGGCTGCTCATTTGCAAATGAGTTTTGACATTAATTATAGTGACTATAGCAATGAGCTGGCACTGTGGTTCACAGAGCTGGGGTCCTGGGTTCAATTCCTGGGGTGCAGTCTGGATGGAATTGTATGTTCTCCCTTCATTTGTGTGGATTTCTTCCAGGTGCTCCAGTTTCTTCCCACAGTCCAAAGACATACAGTACTAGTAGGTTAAGGTGGAACTACAGTCCCAATTTTGCAGACACAAAAGTATTTAATTTCAGTCACAAAATAAAATCATTGACATTATAGAAAAACTTTACAAACTCAAAATTGAGCACAAAATCATGAATTTTGTGAAAGGACTGTAAGTTACGCCATGTTGTAACAAATTCGCATTCAAGTTCCACACAAATTGCGATGTGATGCAGCCCTTCCTGCTCACTAATCACTGTAATGACTAATGCAATGTGATGTAGGAGAGAAAGGGTATAGGTTATGCAGCAAACATTTCACTGCAAAAAACGTTCCATTCCAAGGTTCTTTATGCAGAGTTAACAATGTAGTATTATTTATTGGCAAAAACGTAAAAAAGTTGAGAGTTATATTTCCATTGGATTAAACGAGATGTATTCACAAGCCTGCTCCTTTACAATGTCATAGGGCCACAACAGATTATAGGAAGTTTTGCTGCCTCGTTCTGAATCGCAGAACATGCTAATTCTTTAACCTTGAAATGTAGTCTATTTTGTGATGTAATGATGCAATGTCCCTTTACTGAGAGCCAGCAATCAACGGATGTGTCTGATCGTGAATGGTTTTCCCTGTTGTTTGTTGTATTACTTGGTGTTGCATTTTAAGCTGTGCATGAGGCAGGACCCGGAGGCTGCTGCTTCTGCTGGTGCTTCTGCTGGGATTGAGGAAGAGCTGAGCGCCATGTAAGGCAAAGACACTGCGTTCCACTTTATCAGGTGCCTGGAGTGTAAGAGCTGCAGATAATATTGAGTCACATTAATCCCAACATATTTCAAATATTATGAAAATTAAATAAATTAAATCAAATAACTTTCATTAAAAAAATCAATCACTCTTTACCTTGCTTTTTCAGTTGTTTTTAAGGAAAATTGATGCCGAGAATGTGTGAATACTGCTTTTTGATGGTTCCAAGACCAATGTGACCTGTTCTATTGCCTGCTAATTGTACGTTCCAGGTTGAAAAATTATTTTTAGGAGGTCAAGGTGTATGAATGATAAGAGAAAAACTGAAATAACCACAGCTACGCAAACACCAGTCCACCAAAAAAAAATCATTTAATTAAAATAAGGTAACATTTTTTTTTCATCATCATACGGATGAACTGTGCTAAATGTGTTTCTAAAAAGAAAAAGCAGGACGTGAGTCGTGAGCCAAGATCATGACTCTTTTGCTCTTCTTCACATCAGTTTTCATCTGCGAGGAGGAGGAGGAGGGCGGCTCCTGATGTGCTGACACTTGGGGAAGTGCCTCTGTGCCGGCCTGGGGGCAAAGCGCCGGCCGCAGTGAGGGCAGGGCACGTAGTCGGGGTTTGGATTCGCGGGGGGCTGGGGCAGGTTCACAACTTTCCCTCCTTGCGTGATCACCTGCTGCACCTCCCTGGCCTGTTTGATGCTCCGAATGAAATCCTCGTGCTTCTGCCTCCAGTTGTTCTTTCTCAGCTGGGAACAGGAAATGAAACCAATAAAACAGCTTCCAGAAAAAGTCCAGACTAGCACTGCGTACACAGTCTGGTCGCAAACCATTCACAAGGCAAGAAAATATCAATACAGTAATAACGTAGCTTTCTGGGGCTACCTTTCAGGTCATTGGGTAGAGAGTACAATTTACGTAGTTATGGTTTTGTTTCCTGTGAGTGCTATTTGCTTGATATGTAGATTTTTACAACAGAATTCAGAAGTCACTAAGACACATTTATTCTGTCTGGCAAATGTGCCTTTGCGGCAGTTTTTCAGAAGAGTACTTCATAAAACACTTATTTATTGTTTACATTGATTTATAAGCTGAGTCTGACTCTAGGAGAAAAAAAGGGAAGCTTGGAAAGAGTTTAAGGATAGCCCTTACCACGATTGGCGGTTTAACCTTCTTCTTATGGATGTATGTCTCCAGTTCTGTTCCCTTGGCCCTGTGCTTGAAAGAGTCAAAAACCTTCCTCTTTGAATTCTGAAGCTTCTTGCAGATCTTGCTGTGTTTCTCCAGCCTCTCTACAGCAAACTTCCCGTGACACAGTTCACAGGGCACCAGCTGAGGGTTTCCACTCTGGCTATTCTCATATGGAAATTGCTCAGCGGTAGGGCACATCAAACTTGTAGGGGACAAATATCTGTTTTCCACTGACAGAGTTTGTTCATCCAGACATGTGGTGTTATTTCTGAAGTGGCCCTGCGCGGCCTGTGCCGCTGACACGTCGCTTTCAGGGAGCCTTGCTTTCTTGAGATACTTTCTCCTTCCACAGGGGACGTCTTCTAGCCCACGGCTGCAAGGGCTCACTTGACGTCTCTCCTGATGGGAAAGCGCAGAGGGAAAGTGCGATTCTGCGCATCCGCCACCTTCCATTGGAGAACCATAATCAAGGTTGTCTCCTCTGATAGGAAGGGCTTTCCTTGGAGTGAAGGCTTTTTGCTTCTCCATTCTGCAGGTCAGAAGAGGCACGGCCTTAGAGCGGTGGTTGGCCCATGGTCCTCTGGGGCAAAGCTCGCTCTGCCTCGCCTCTATTTTCCCTTCCGGCCACCTCTCTGGAGTCTTCCATCTCTCTCGGAACCATCCTCAGCTCCTCCTGAGCTCTGAAGAGCTTCGCCTGCATCATGGCCTCCTTCTGGCGAATCTCGTCCTTCATCATGGCCTCCTTCCGGCGCATCTCATCCTGCAGGCTGGCCTCCCTCCGGCGATGCTCCTCCTTCAGCGCGGCCTCTGCCTCGGCCACTTTTCGTAGCTCCTCTTGCAACTGAAAGTGCTCCTTCCCATTGGCATGAGAAGGGCATTGCCCTGGAGGGGTCGCCACCATGGGGAGGACAGTCCTGTCCTTAGGTTTGCGTACTCTTGAGCCCCTCCTGCCCGGCCTCTCGCAGGGCCTCTCATGACCATCCTGAGGCGGGGTGGGGGCAAACAAGGAATCACTCTGTGCGTCCGGGCGGTCCACAGCCCGAACCTCACCAGGGCCGGAGACTTTCCTGTTACCCATAGGCTTCAAGGGGTAAGACCGATCATACCCCACAATGTTCTTCTCGGGGCCCTGTTGGGCTTGGAAGCGATAGCTGTTCCCCATCTTCTTCTCCGCAGCGTATTTGACATATTGGAAACATTTTCTCATCTTCTGTAGAGCTGCCTCCTGCCGCCGATTGTACATGGCGATCATTTTTTTCTCCTTTTCCTGCATCAGTTTCTCTTGGAAGGTGTCCTTCAGAAGCTGTATCTTGGGAGGCGGGCAGTACGTGGAGATCAGATCCTGTTGCCTTAAGGGCGCGGGTCGATTCGAGTCTGTGTCCTTCGGGGAGGGGGACAGAGCACCAGGCTTAGGACTGGGCTCCATTGGCAAATGAGATATGAGCTTTGTTTCCCAGGTATCTGGAAAAGGCAAAAATGGCAAATAAATGATATCCTGCACAGTCTAGTATGGTCTAATAGAAAAGAATAAAAAAAAACAATTCAGGAAATACACAACTTTTTAATATTAAACCTAATGGTGTTGAATGCTGCATGCTGACTCAGTAGGAGACAGATCCTAAACATAAACATTATAATAAACATTTGTTTCCCAAATAACATTCTCAATGTTCAGAATGCTTAAAGTCATGAGCTTTTTTAAAAATGTTTAACTGAAACCTGGAAATGTGCTATTTCATTTCAAAGCTTGTATTATATCTATGATATAAATGTTTTTTTATATAAAATTAACCCATTATGCAACAGGGGTTTGAGCAAAAGTCACTGTGAATAAGGGAATTGATCAATATTAATTAGCCGTTTCACTACATTATAGATAGCTGAAGGATTATGATACAGTATATCGATTTCGCTACAAATTGACAAGCATATTTGATGACACTTACCAAACAAGTTTTAAACAGCGGAGAAATAGTTCACCACGACGATAGCAATGCAATGTTTGACTGCATCTCCCTATGTGATATATCTGTATTTGGGTATATACAGATCACGTAATTCAGGGAGCACTGTTACGTCAGGTCACCAACCATTATTACGACGCTTATATGTCATAGAGCTCCTTAGGATGTTTGTATAATCTTTATCCAAATTTTCATATGGCCGCAGTTACGGCGTTTATTTTACAGTTAATGTAACAGGGTGTCATTATATTTTTCTGTCTTTATGGTGGCAGACCACTTAAATAAATCTGAGTAGGCGGTTTCTACAAGTGGGTCAGATAAAATATTAAATATACAGTAAAAGCTCACACCTATTCATACCCTTTATGTACTGTATATCTACAATTACGTATACTACGTATACAGTTATCGTATACTATAATACGATAACTACCATTACAAAATGTCTCCCTTTTGATTTGAAGTGGTTCTTTTAAATAAGTAAATTGCAATCACTTAGCCTACATCTGAGCTCCTAATTCATCGCGACGACGGACTGAGACTCCAGTTGGATTTGTGAGAAGTAAAGGGGTGTGCCTGTTTTAAAACCGATTCATACGTCTTAAACACATGGACATAGATGGCAGTCTGTGTTATATAATTTATCTTTTTATTTTATTTAAATTTAAGTATCACATACACATTTTCAAAGTAACTGTACCCCTTTTAATTATGATCCCCATCGCTCACAGCTCCGAAGGTGAGACGAGGGCTACTTCAGATGGGATTTCCAATATTTCTCTCTTAGCTTGTATACCGGTGGAAAGGAGAGGGGTCTTAAAACGTGTTGATAGTAAGATTGGGATAAATTTGCAGTCTAGATATAGTTTTTTTAATGTTCGGAGCCGCCACAGATTCATTTTCTTACGACTGCTTTTCTGGATGACAATGACAATGCAAACGATGGTGTTAAGGCGAGGCTGTGCCTTAAGGCTCCTCTGCTTACAATATTCAGCGCGTAAATCGCAAACGAGCGCCTTCCCTTACGATGAAAATGCAGAAAATAAGACCACGAGATTTAAACCTACGGCTTACAAATTTATGCGTAAACACTAAAACCGTATCTTTAGCAAAACTGGCGAGACAATGTGTTTTATCATTTAAAAAAGTACTGGAAAATAATTAAAGGTTATCACGATAAACAGAGGTTACTGATCTACTACTGTACGCTGTGACCAAAAATGAGAGTCCCCCGATCCTCGCAGCCTTCATGCTTTGGTCTTGGCCTGGCCGTTTTTTTTAAGATAATGGGGTCAAGTTAAGACATTATGCAAGTTTCTAATCAAATCCAAGGGCGCCTTGATCTCCTAAACATCTTTAGAAGGCCGACGGACCACACTGCACGGTCCGGGTCCGTTCCCTGACCCGGTTCTGGATAATGCCAGCTTAAAGTGAAAAATTCTACTGTACATATTATGTTTCTTATTATGGTATATATGTATAATATAGCGCGACCGCTTCACGAAGCTAGAAAGAAAGTTATCCGCCATTTTTATTTTACCAGCAATTGAATTTGCCATTAAAATCATTATTAATACCGCAGCTGCTAAATAACTTACCTAAAAGCGTTCAGATACAAAAGCACTTGAGCTGTAATGTTTGTATACTGTTGGCCCGATGACCTACTTCAAGAAGAATTGTTACATAGACCGCCAAGGACTGTCATCACACTTTACGTCATAAAGCGCTTTAAAACTTTAGACAAGTTCAACACCTCATATTTTGTACTGTTTATCATGGTAAAAGCAACTCAAAGCAATTCTAAAAATGATCGAAAGGTAAAAATACAAGCTTATACGAGCTGTCGTTTTAACATTTATAACATATATTTAAACAAAACATATATAATCTATTTTAATAAAATAGAAAAGTGTTCTTAGTCTTCACTTAAAAGCTGTTAGAAGCTGCCTTTCTGACAAGAGAGTTCTGTGAGTTCCACAGTCTCAGTGCATTAAAGTCAAAACCAGTTGCTTTTTATTTCCTCTTTTACGACAGAGCAAGGAGGGTGTCCACAGACCACTGTGCACCTGCAGACTGATATGGGGGGTAAAAAGTCTAGAAGTTAGTAAATAAGATTTTAACATATGTTCTAAAACACACCGGACACCTGTACAGTGATGCCAACACAGTGATCTGAGCTCCTTCTTTGAGTTAAATCCTAGCATCTGCATTTTTTACAAGTTGTTGCTATGGCAGAGCATGACCAGAGCATAACAGAAACCACCCATTTTCTAACCGCTTCATCCAATTCAGGGTCAGGGGGTCAGGGGGTCGCGGGGCACGGGGGAGCCAGAGCCTCAGAAAGTAATAAGCAGGAGATACCTGGGACTGGATGGTAGTCCAATGCAGGGAAGACACAGACACTCACCAATTATCCCAGAAGCCAATTAACCTACCAGTAGTTCTTTGAACTGTGGGAGGAAGCCGGAGCACCCAAAGCAAACTCATGCAAACATGGGGAGAACATACAAGCTCCATACAGATAGCACCCCAGGTCCAGAAGTGTACCCAGGGCCTCAGCACTGTGAGCTAGCAATGCTAAACGCTGGGCTACTGTGCATGCTAATTTCTAGGCATCAGGTGATCAATCAGGTAGTGTTTCTCAGATAAAAGGACACCAGTTATTTAGTATGAGATTCAAATTGACCTCAGAACAAAATATAACTTATGTTATATAACTTATATAGAACTTACTACAGCATAACTGTCTTATTTGGCTCTTGTAGAAAATATTAACAGCATGCCTATTAAACATACAGTATCTAGCAATCAGCAATCAAAATAAAAACATTTCCAAACATGGAAACTGCCCAGTTAATGAAGCATTTCAAAGACATTAATCTATTCAATAATTACAGTTTTAAGTAGATAACAGATTTATATTCAGATTACGAAAGCATCATAACAACTGCTGCTTGTGTAAGGAATCCATGAATACCACTGTACATGAGAATTCCACACCTATTTGTAATCAATACACAAAATCCTATTGAATTTCAGGTACTTGTTTATTCAGCATTGCTTGACTCCGCGGACTCCTTGTTGTTTCAATATTCTAGCAATAGGACTAATCGCCAATACAGTGCCGTTGTAATCTATTCCTTCTGCCAGCAGAGGACGGTATTCGCACAGCCAGTTCAGGATAAGATACGGTCCTCGCAGTTCACAGTACAACTGGCCAAAGCCGTATTCGGAATATGCTCTCGATAACCTCGTTTAGTTTAAGAACGGCCGTATTTCATATCAACCCACAGATGCATTGCATAAACACTAGAATTCTGGTTGTACTTAAATTGACCTTATACGTTTTGGATTATGTTTAACCTTCTTCAATTTCTTCAACCATATTTTGAGATGATTACGTTTACAGAAGCAAATATTATTCAGTGCTTTTTCTTCACTCCTTTAATCAAACCCACATCTCTATAAGGAGGGCCATTGTGAAACTCCCCAAAGTGAGCTGAATTAATCTTTTATTCTTCACACCTGCGAAGTCATTCCTTCATTGTGTAATATGAAGGCCTTTCATTATTCACGTATACTACAACATCTGAAAATAATGGGTCTTGAAATAGTTGAATGAAAGAAAATCCTGAATAACTCCTCCAAATGCGTGTTACACTTTCATCAAGTACACACACTTTGAATGTGATGAACTATAAAAAGTTATTTTAACCATACCCAATGGAGCTCAGGAGTGCGATTGCATACACAATCATGTTTTCAGTGTTTGGACATCAGCCGTACATCAGAACAATCATTTCACTAACACAGCTCCGTGTTGAGTGACTTCCCTCCAAGAACACAAAGTCACTTTCCCTTAGCAATTATTGCATGGACTTTGATTATCTGCCTTCTGCATCAAGCCCTGTATTATATACGGTACAAAGCCAAGCTTTGGGATAGTGCTTTGTTTGGATCCTTGTCTTGATCCTTTTGGATCCCAGGCTGCTCATTTGCAAATGAGTTTTGACATTAATTATAGTGACTATAGCAATGAGCTGGCACTGTGGTTCACAGAGCTGGGGTCCTGGGTTCAATTCCTGGGGTGCAGTCTGGATGGAATTGTATGTTCTCCCTTCATTTGTGTGGATTTCTTCCAGGTGCTCCAGTTTCTTCCCACAGTCCAAAGACATACAGTACTAGTAGGTTAAGGTGGAACTACAGTCCCAATTTTGCAGACACAAAAGTATTTAATTTCAGTCACAAAATAAAATCATTGACATTATAGAAAAACTTTACAAACTCAAAATTGAGCACAAAATCATGAATTTTGTGAAAGGACTGTAAGTTACGCCATGTTGTAACAAATTCGCATTCAAGTTCCACACAAATTGCGATGTGATGCAGCCCTTCCTGCTCACTAATCACTGTAATGACTAATGCAATGTGATGTAGGAGAGAAAGGGTATAGGTTATGCAGCAAACATTTCACTGCAAAAAACGTTCCATTCCAAGGTTCTTTATGCAGAGTTAACAATGTAGTATTATTTATTGGCAAAAACGTAAAAAAGTTGAGAGCAATATTTCCATTGGATTAAACGAGATGTATTCACAAGCCTGCTCCTTTACAATGTCACAGGGCCACAACAGATTATAGGAAGTTTTGCTGCCTCGTTCTGAATCGCAGAACATGGTAATTCTTTAACCTTGAAATGTAGTCTATTTTGTGATGTAATGATGCAATGTCCCTTTACTGAGAGCCAGCAATCAACGGATGTGTCTGATCGTGAATGGTTTTCCCTGTTGTTTGTTGTATTACTTGGTGTTGCATTTTAAGCTGTGCATGAGGCAGGACCCGGAGGCTGCTGCTTCTGCTGGTGCTTCTGCTGGGATTGAGGAAGAGCTGAGCGCCATGTAAGGCAAAGACACTGCGTTCCACTTTATCAGGTGCCTGGAGTGTAAGAGCTGCAGATAATATTGAGTCACATTAATCCCAACATATTTCAAATATTATGAAAATTAAATAAATTAAATCAAATAACTTTCATTAAAAAAATCAATCACTCTTTACCTTGCTTTTTCAGTTGTTTTTAAGGAAAATTGATGCCGAGAATGTGTGAATACTGCTTTTTGATGGTTCCAAGACCAATGTGACCTGTTCTATTGCCTGCTAATTGTACGTTCCAGGTTGAAAAATTATTTTTAGGAGGTCAAGGTGTATGAATGATAAGAGAAAAACTGAAATAACCACAGCTACGCAAACACCAGTCCACCAAAAAAAAATCATTTAATTAAAATAAGGTAACATTTTTTTTTCATCATCATACGGATGAACTGTGCTAAATGTGTTTCTAAAAAGAAAAAGCAGGACGTGAGTCGTGAGCCAAGATCATGACTCTTTTGCTCTTCTTCACATCAGTTTTCATCTGCGAGGAGGAGGAGGAGGGCGGCTCCTGATGTGCTGACACTTGGGGAAGTGCCTCTGTGCCGGCCTGGGGGCAAAGCGCCGGCCGCAGTGAGGGCAGGGCACGTAGTCGGGGTTTGGATTCGCGGGGGGCTGGGGCAGGTTCACAACTTTCCCTCCTTGCGTGATCACCTGCTGCACCTCCCTGGCCTGTTTGATGCTCCGAATGAAATCCTCGTGCTTCTGCCTCCAGTTGTTCTTTCTCAGCTGGGAACAGGAAATGAAACCAATAAAACAGCTTCCAGAAAAAGTCCAGACTAGCACTGCGTACACAGTCTGGTCACAAACCATTCACAAGGCAAGAAAATATCAATACAGTAATAACGTAGCTTTCTGGGGCTACCTTTCAGGTCATTGGGTAGAGAGTACAATTTACGTAGTTATGGTTTTGTTTCCTGTGAGTGCTATTTGCTTGATATGTAGATTTTTACAACAGAATTCAGAAGTCACTAAGACACATTTATTCTGTCTGGCAAATGTGCCTTTGCGGCAGTTTTTCAGAAGAGTACTTCATAAAACACTTATTTATTGTTTACATTGATTTATAAGCTGAGTCTGACTCTAGGAGAAAAAAAGGGAAGCTTGGAAAGAGTTTAAGGATAGCCCTTACCACGATTGGCGGTTTAACCTTCTTCTTATGGATGTATGTCTCCAGTTCTGTTCCCTTGGCCCTGTGCTTGAAAGAGTCAAAAACCTTCCTCTTTGAATTCTGAAGCTTCTTGCAGATCTTGCTGTGTTTCTCCAGCCTCTCTACAGCAAACTTCCCGTGACACAGTTCACAGGGCACCAGCTGAGGGTTTCCACTCTGGCTATTCTCATATGGAAATTGCTCAGCGGTAGGGCACATCAGACTTGTAGGGGACAAATATCTGTTTTCCACTGACAGAGTTTGTTCATCCAGACATGTGGTCTTATTTCTGAAGTGGCCCTGCGCGGCCTGTGCCGCTGACACGTCGCTTTCAGGGAGCCTTGCT
Organism: Lepisosteus oculatus; assembly: GCF_040954835.1. Classification (NCBI taxonomy): domain Eukaryota; kingdom Metazoa; phylum Chordata; class Actinopteri; order Semionotiformes; family Lepisosteidae; genus Lepisosteus; species Lepisosteus oculatus. The sequence goes on along the minus strand of NW_027167654.1, from coordinate 139,573 downwards.
TTCTTGAGATACTTTCTCCTTCCACAGGGGACGTCTTCTAGCCCACGGCTGCAAGGGCTCACTTGACGTCTCTCCTGATGGGAAAGCGCAGAGGGAAAGTGCGATTCTGCGCATCCGCCATCTTCCATTGGAGAACCATAATCAAGGTTGTCTCCTCTGATAGGAAGGGCTTTCCTTGGAGTGAAGGCTTTTTGCTTCTCCATTCTGCAGGTCAGAAGAGGCACGGCCTTAGAGCGGTGGTTGGCCCATGGTCCTCTGGGGCAAAGCTCGCTCTGCCTCGCCTCTATTTTCCCTTCCGGCCACCTCTCTGGAGTCTTCCATCTCTCTCGGAACCATCCTCAGCTCCTCCTGAGCTCTGAAGAGCTTCGCCTGCATCATGGCCTCCTTCTGGCGAATCTCGTCCTTCATCATGGCCTCCTTCCGGCGCATCTCATCCTGCAGGCTGGCCTCCCTCCGGCGATGCTCCTCCTTCAGCGCGGCCTCTGCCTCGGCCACTTTTCGTAGCTCCTCTTGCAACTGAAAGTGCTCCTTCCCATTGGCATGAGAAGGGCATTGCCCTGGAGGGGTCGCCACCATGGGGAGGACAGTCCTGTCCTTAGGTTTGCGTACTCTTGAGCCCCTCCTGCCCGGCCTCTCGCAGGGCCTCTCATGACCATCCTGAGGCGGGGTGGGGGCAAACAAGGAATCACTCTGTGCGTCCGGGCGGTCCACAGCCCGAACCTCACCAGGGCCGGAGACTTTCCTGTTACCCATAGGCTTCAAGGGGTAAGACCGATCATACCCCACAATGTTCTTCTCGGGGCCCTGTTGGGCTTGGAAGCGATAGCTGTTCCCCATCTTCTTCTCCGCAGCGTATTTGACATATTGGAAACATTTTCTCATCTTCTGTAGAGCTGCCTCCTGCCGCCGATTGTACATGGCGATCATTTTTTTCTCCTTTTCCTGCATCAGTTTCTCTTGGAAGGTGTCCTTCAGAAGCTGTATCTTGGGAGGCGGGCAGTACGTGGAGATCAGATCCTGTTGCCTTAAGGGCGCGGGTCGATTCGAGTCTGTGTCCTTCGGGGAGGGGGACAGAGCACCAGGCTTAGGACTGGGCTCCATTGGCAAATGAGATATGAGCTTTGTTTCCCAGGTATCTGGAAAAGGCAAAAATGGCAAATAAATGATATCCTGCACAGTCTAGTATGGTCTAATAGAAAAGAATAAAAAAAAACAATTCAGGAAATACACAACTTTTTAATATTAAACCTAATGGTGTTGAATGCTGCATGCTGACTCAGTAGGAGACAGATCCTAAACATAAACATTATAATAAACATTTGTTTCCCAAATAACATTCTCAATGTTCAGAATGCTTAAAGTCATGAGCTTTTTTAAAAATGTTTAACTGAAACCTGGAAATGTGCTATTTCATTTCAAAGCTTGTATTATATCTATGATATAAATGTTTTTTTATATAAAATTAACCCATTATGCAACAGGGGTTTGAGCAAAAGTCACTGTGAATAAGGGAATTTATCAATATTAATTAGCCGTTTCACTACATTATAGATAGCTGAAGGATTATGATACAGTATATCGATTTCGCTACAAATTGACAAGCATATTTGATGACACTTACCAAACAAGTTTTAAACAGCGGAGAAATAGTTCACCACGACGATAGCAATGCAATGTTTGACTGCATCTCCCTATGTGATATATCTGTATTTGGGTATATACAGATCACGTAATTCAGGGAGCACTGTTACGTCAGGTCACCAACCATTATTACGACGCTCATATGTCATAGAGCTCCTTAGGATGTTTGTATAATCTTTATCCAAATTTTCATATGGCCGCAGTTACGGCGTTTATTTTACAGTTAATGTAACAGGGTGTCATTATATTTTTCTGTCTTTATGGTGGCAGACCACTTAAATAAATCTGAGTAGGCGGTTTCTACAAGTGGGTCAGATAAAATATTAAATATACAGTAAAAGCTCACACCTATTCATACCCTTTATGTACTGTATATCTACAATTACGTATACTACGTATACAGTTATCGTATACTATAATACGATAACTACCATTACAAAATGTCTCCCTTTTGATTTGAAGTGGTTCTTTTAAATAAGTAAATTGCAATCACTTAGCCTACATCTGAGCTCCTAATTCATCGCGACGACGGACTGAGACTCCAGTTGGATTTGTGAGAAGTAAAGGGGTGTGCCTGTTTTAAAACCGATTCATACGTCTTAAACACATGGACATAGATAGCAGTCTGTGTCATATAATTTATCTTTTTATTTTATTTAAATTTAAGTATCACATACACATTTTCAAAGTAACTGTACCCCTTTTAATTATGATCCCCATCGCTCACTGCTCCGAAGGTGAGACGAGGGCTACTTCAGATGGGATTTCCAATATTTCTCTCTTAGCTTGTATACCGGTGGAAAGGAGAGGGGTCTTAAAACGTGTTGATAGTAAGATTGGGATGTATTTGCAGTCTAGATATAGTTTTTTTAATGTTCGGAGCCGCCACAGATTCATTTTCTTACTACTGCTTTTCTGGATGACAATGACAATGCAAACGATGGTGTTAAGGCGAGGCTGTGCCTTAAGGCTCCTCTGCTTACAATATTCAGCGCGTAAATCGCAAACGAGCGCCTTCCCTTACGATGAAAATGCAGAAAATAAGACCACGAGATTTAAACCTAGGGCTTACAAATTTATGCGTAAACACTAAAACCGTATCTTTAGCAAAACTGGCGAGACAATGTGTTTTATCATTTAAAAAAGTACTGGAAAATAATTAAAGGTTATCACGATAAACAGAGGTTACTGATCTACTACTGTACGCTGTGACCAAAAATGAGAGTCCCCCGATCCTCGCAGCCTTCATGCTTTGGTCTTGGCCTGGCCGTTTTTTTTAAGATAATGGGGTCAAGTTAAGAAATTATGCAAGTTTCTAATCAAATCCAAGGGCTCCTCGATCTCCTAAACATCTTTAGAAGGCCGACGGACCACACTGCACGGTCCGGGTCCGGGCCCTGACCCGGTTCTGGATAATGCCAGCTTAAAGTGAAAAATTCTACTGTACATATTATGTTTCTTATTATGGTATATATGTATAATATAGCGCGACCGCTTCACGAAGCTAGAAAGAAAGTTATCCGCCATTTTTATTTTACCTGCAATTGAATTTGCCATTAAAATCATTATTAATACCGCAGCTGCTAAATAACTTACCTAAAAGCGTTCAGATACAAAAGCACTTGAGCTGTAATGTTTGTATACTGTTGGCCCGATGACCTACTTCAAGAAGAATTGTTACATAGACCGCCAAGGACTGTCATCACACTTTACGTCATAAAGCGCTTTAAAACTTTTGACAAGTTCAACACCTCATATTTTGTACTGTTTATCATGGTAAAAGCAACTCAAAGCAATTCTAAAAATGATCGAAAGGTAAAAATACAAGCTTATACGAGCTGTCGTTTTAACATTTATAACATATATTTAAACAAAACATATATAATCTATTTTAATAAAATAGAAAAGTGTTCTTAGTCTTCACTTAAAAGCTGTTAGAAGCTGCCTTTCTGACAAGAGAGTTCTGTGAGTTCCACAGTCTCAGTGCATTAAAGTCAAAACCAGTTGCTTTTTATTTCCTGTTTTACGACAGACCAAGGAGGGTGTCCACAGACCACTGTGCACCTGCAGACTGATATGGGGGGTAAAAAGTCTAGAAGTTAGTAAATAAGATTTTAGCACATGTTCTAAAACAAACCGGACACCTGTACAGTGATGCCAACACAGTGATCTGAGCTCCTTCTTTGAGTTAAATCCTAGCATCTGCATTTTTTACAAGTTGTTGCTATGGCAGAGCATGACCAGAGCATAACAGAAACCACCCATTTTCTAACCGCTTCATCCAATTCAGGGTCAGGGGGTCAGGGGGTCGCGGGGCACGGGGGAGCCAGAGCCTCAGAAAGTAATAAGCAGGAGATACCTGGGACTGGATGGTAGTCCAATGCAGGGAAGACACAGACACTCACCAATTATCCCAGAAGCCAATTAACCTACCAGTAGTTCTTTGAACTGTGGGAGGAAGCCGGAGCACCCAAAGCAAACTCATGCAAACATGGGGAGAACATACAAGCTCCATACAGATAGCACCCCAGGTCCAGAAGTGTACCCAGGGCCTCAGCACTGTGAGCTAGCAATGCTAAACGCTGGGCTACTGTGCATGCTAATTTCTAGGCATCAGGTGATCAATCAGGTAGTGTTTCTCAGATAAAAGGACACCAGTTATTTAGTATGAGATTCAAATTGACCTCAGAACAAAATATAACTTATGTTATATAACTTATATAGAACTTACTACAGCATAACTGTCTTATTTGGCTCTTGTAGAAAATATTAACAGCATGCCTATTAAACATACAGTATCTAGCAATCAGCAATCAAAATAAAAACATTTCCAAACATGGAAACTGCCCAGTTAATGAAGCATTTCAAAGACATTAATCTATTCAATAATTACAGTTTTAAGTAGATAACAGATTTATATTCAGATTACGAAAGCATCATAACAACTGCTGCTTGTGTAAGGAATCCATGAATACCACTGTACATGAGAATTCCACACCTATTTGTAATCAATACACAAAATCCTATTGAATTTCAGGTACTTGTTTATTCAGCATTGCTTGACTCCGCGGACTCCTTGTTGTTTCAATATTCTAGCAATAGGACTAATCGCCAATACAGTGCCGTTGTAATCTATTCCTTCTGCCAGCAGAGGACGGTATTCGCACAGCCAGTTCAGGATAAGATACGGTCCTCGCAGTTCACAGTACAACTGGCCAAAGCCGTATTCGGAATATGCTCTCGATAACCTCGCTTAGTTTAAGCACGGCCATATTTCATATCAACCCACAGATGCATTGCATAAACACTAGAATTCTGGTTGTACTTAAATTGACCTTATACGTTTTGGATTATGTTTAACCTTCTTCAATTTCTTCAACCATATTTTGAGATGATTACGTTTACAGAAGCAAATATTATTCAGTGCTTTTTCTTCACTCCTTTAATCAAACCCACATTTCTATAAGGAGGGCCATTGTGAAACTCCCCAAAGTGAGCTGAATTAATCTTTTATTCTTCACACCTGCGAAGTCATTCCTACATTGTGTAATATGAAGGCCTTTCATTATTCACGTATACTACAACATCTGAAAATAATGGGTCTTGAAATAGTTGAATGAAAGAAAATCCTGAATAACTCCTCCAAATGCGTGTTACACTTTCATCAAGTACACACACTTTGAATGTGATGAACTATAAAAAGTTATTTTAACCATACCCAATGGAGCTCAGGAGTGCGATTGCATACACAATCATGTTTTCAGTGTTTGGACATCAGCCGTACATCAGAACAATCATTTCACTAACACAGCTCCATGTTGAGTGACTTCCCTCCAAGAACACAAAGTCATTTTCCCTTAGCAATTATTGCATGGACTTTGATTATCTGCCTTCTGCATCAAGCCCTGTATTATATACGGTACAAAGCCAAGCTTTGGGATAGTGCTTTGTTTGGATCCTTGTCTTGATCCTTTTGGATCCCAGGCTGCTCATTTGCAAATGAGTTTTGACATTAATTATAGTGACTATAGCAATGAGCTGGCACTGTGGTTCACAGAGCTGGGGTCCTGGGTTCAATTCCTGGGGTGCAGTCTGGATGGAATTGTATGTTCTCCCTTCATTTGTGTGGATTTCTTCCAGGTGCTCCAGTTTCTTCCCACAGTCCAAAGACATACAGTACTAGTAGGTTAAGGTGGAACTACAGTCCCAATTTTGCAGACAGAAAATTATTTAATTTCAGTCACAAAATAAAATCATTGACATTTTAGAAAAACTTTACAAACTCAAAATTGAGCACAAAATCATGAATTTTGTGAAAGGACTGTAAGTTACGCCATGTTGTAACAAATTCGCATTCAAGTTCCACACAAATTGCGATGTGATGCAGCCCTTCCTGCTCACTAATCACTGTAATGACTAATGCAATGTGATGTAGGAGAGAAAGGGTATAGGTTATGCAGCAAACATTTCACTGCAAAAAACGTTCCATTCCAAGGTTCTTTATGCAGAGTTAACAATGTAGTATTATTTATTGGCAAAAACGTAAAAAAGTTGAGAGCAATATTTCCATTGGATTAAACGAGATGTATTCACAAGCCTGCTCCTTTACAATGTCACAGGGCCACAACAGATTATAGGAAGTTTTGCTGCCTCGTTGCTGAATCGCAGAACATGGTAATTCTTTAACCTTGAAATGTAGTCTATTTTGTGATGTAATGATGCAATGTCCCTTTACTGAGAGCCAGCAATCAACGGATGTGTCTGATCGTGAATGGTTTTCCCTGTTGTTTGTTGTATTACTTGGTGTTGCATTTTAAGCTGTGCATGAGGCAGGACCCGGAGGCTGCTGCTTCTGCTGGTGCTTCTGCTGGGATTGAGGAAGAGCTGAGCGCCATGTAAGGCAAAGACACTGCGTTCCACTTTATCAGGTGCCTGGAGTGTAAGAGCTGCAGATTATATTGAGTCACATTAATCCCAACATATTTCAAATATTATGAAAATTAAATAAATTAAATCAAATAACTTTCATTAAAAAAATCAATCACTCTTTACCTTGCTTTTTCAGTTGTTTTTAAGGAAAATTGATGCCGAGAATGTGTGAATACTGCTTTTTGATGGTTCCAAGACCAATGTGACCTGTTCTATTGCCTGCTAATTGTACGTTCCAGGTTGAAAAATTATTTTTAGGAGGTCAAGGTGTATGAATGATAAGAGAAAAACTGAAATAACCACAGCTACGCAAACACCAGTCCACCAAAAAAAAATCATTTAATTAAAATAAGGTAACATTTTTTTTTCATCATCATACGGATGAACTGTGCTAAATGTGTTTCTAAAAAGAAAAAGCAGGACGTGAGACGTGAGCCAAGATCATGACTCTTTTGCTCTTCTTCACATCAGTTTTCATCTGCGAGGAGGAGGAGGAGGGCGGCTCCTGATGTGCTGACACTTGGGGAAGTGCCTCTGTGCCGGCCTGGGGGCAAAGCGCCGGCCGCAGTGAGGGCAGGGCACGTAGTCGGGGTTTGGATTCGCGGGGGGCTGGGGCAGGTTCACAACTTTCCCTCCTTGCGTGATCACCTGCTGCACCTCCCTGGCCTGTTTGATGCTCCGAATGAAATCCTCGTGCTTCTGCCTCCAGTTGTTCTTTCTCAGCTGGGAACAGGAAATGAAACCAATAAAACAGCTTCCAGAAAAAGTCCAGACTAGCACTGCGTACACAGTCTGGTCGCAAACCATTCACAAGGCAAGAAAATATCAATACAGTAATAACGTAGCTTTCTGGGGCTACCTTTCAGGTCATTGGGTAGAGAGTACAATTTACGTAGTTATGGTTTTGTTTCCTGTGAGTGCTATTTGCTTGATATGTAGATTTTTACAACAGAATTCAGAAGTCACTAAGACACATTTATTCTGTCTGGCAAATGTGCCTTTGCGGCAGTTTTTCAGAAGAGTACTTCATAAAACACTTATTTATTGTTTACATTGATTTATAAGCTGAGTCTGACTCTAGGAGAAAAAAAGGGAAGCTTGGAAAGAGTTTAAGGATAGCCCTTACCACGATTGGCGGTTTAACCTTCTTCTTATGGATGTATGTCTCCAGTTCTGTTCCCTTGGCCCTGTGCTTGAAAGAGTCAAAAACCTTCCTCTTTGAATTCTGAAGCTTCTTGCAGATCTTGCTGTGTTTCTCCAGCCTCTCTACAGCAAACTTCCCGTGACACAGTTCACAGGGCACCAGCTGAGGGTTTCCACTCTGGCTATTCTCATATGGAAATTGCTCAGCGGTAGGGCACATCAGACTTGTAGGGGACAAATATCTGTTTTCCACTGACAGAGTTTGTTCATCCAGACATGTGGTGTTATTTCTGAAGTGGCCCTGCGCGGCCTGTGCCGCTGACACGTCGCTTTCAGGGAGCCTTGCTTTCTTGAGATACTTTCTCCTTCCACAGGGGACGTCTTCTAGCCCACGGCTGCAAGGGCTCACTTGACGTCTCTCCTGATGGGAAAGCGCAGAGGGAAAGTGCGATTCTGCGCATCCGCCATCTTCCATTGGAGAACCATAATCAAGGTTGTCTCCTCTGATAGGAAGGGCTTTCCTTGGAGTGAAGGCTTTTTGCTTCTCCATTCTGCAGGTCAGAAGAGGCACGGCCTTAGAGCGGTGGTTGGCCCATGGTCCTCTGGGGCAAAGCTCGCTCTGCCTCGCCTCTATTTTCCCTTCCGGCCACCTCTCTGGAGTCTTCCATCTCTCTCGAAACCATCCTCAGCTCCTCCTGAGCTCTGAAGAGCTTCGCCTGCATCATGGCCTCCTTCTGGCGAATCTCGTCCTTCATCATGGCCTCCTTCCGGCGCATCTCATCCTGCAGGCTGGCCTCCCTCCGGCGATGCTCCTCCTTCAGCGCGGCCTCTGCCTCGGCCACTTTTCGTAGCTCCTCTTGCAACTGAAAGTGCTCCTTCCCATTGGCATGAGAAGGGCATTGCCCTGGAGGGGTCACCACCATGGGGAGGACAGTCCTGTCCTTAGGTTTGCGTACTCTTGAGCCCCTCCTGCCCAGCCTCTCGCAGGGCCTCTCATGACCATCCTGAGGCGGGGTGGGGGCAAACAAGGAATCACTCTGTGCGTCCGGGCGGTCCACAGCCCGAACCTCACCAGGGCCGGAGACTTTCCTGTTACCCATAGGCTTCAGGGGGTAAGACCGATCATACCCCACAATGTTCTTCTCGGGGCCCTGTTGGGCTTGGAAGCGATAGCTGTTCCCCATCTTCTTCTCCGCAGCGTATTTGACATATTGGAAACATTTTCTCATCTTCTGTAGAGCTGCCTCCTGCCGCCGATTGTACATGGCGATCATTTTTTTCTCCTTTTCCTGCATCAGTTTCTCTTGGAAGGTGGCCTTCAGAAGCTGTATCTTGGGAGGCGGGCAGTACGTGGAGATCAGATCCTGTTGCCTTAAGGGCGCGGGTCGATTCGAGTCTGTGTCCTTCGGGGAGGGGGACAGAGCACCAGGCTTAGGACTGGGCTCCATTGGCAAATGAGATATGAGCTTTGTTTCCCAGGTATCTGGAAAAGGCAAAAATGGCAAATAAATGATATCCTGCACAGTCTAGTATGGTCTAATAGAAAAGAATAAAAAAAAAACAATTCAGGAAATACACAACTTTTTAATATTAAACCTAATGGTGTTGAATGCTGCATGCTGACTCAGTAGGAGACAGATCCTAAACATAAACATTATAATAAACATTTGTTTCCCAAATAACATTCTCAATGTTCAGAATGCTTAAAGTCATGAGCTTTTTTAAAAATGTTTAACTGAAACCTGGAAATGTGCTATTTCATTTCAAAGCTTGTATTATATCTATGATATAAATGTTTTTTTATATAAAATTAACCCATTATGCAACAGGGGTTTGAGCAAAAGTCACTGTGAATAAGGGAATTTATCAATATTAATTAGCCGTTTCACTACATTATAGATAGCTGAAGGATTATTATACAGTATATGGATTTCGCTACAAATTGACAAGCATATTTGATGACACTTACCAAACAAGTTTTAAACAGCGGAGAAATAGTTCACCACGACGATAGCAATGCAATGTTTGACTGCATCTCCCTATGTGATATATCTGTATTTGGGTATATACAGATCACGTAATTCAGGGAGCACTGTTACGTCAGGTCACCAACCATTATTACGACGCTCATATGTCATAGAGCTCCTTAGGATGTTTGTATAATCTTTATCCAAATTTTCATATGGCCGCAGTTACGGCGTTTATTTTACAGTTAATGTAACAGGGTGTCATTATATTTTTCTGTCTTTATGGTGGCAGACCACTTAAATAAATCTGAGTAGGCGGTTTCTACAAGTGGGTCAGATAAAATATTAAATATACAGTAAAAGCTCACACCTATTCATACCCTTTATGTACTGTATATCTACAATTACGTATACTACGTATACAGTTATCGTATACTATAATACGATAACTACCATTACAAAATGTCTCCCTTTTGATTTGAAGTGGTTCTTTTAAATAAGTAAATTGCAATCACTTAGCCTACATCTGAGCTCCTAATTCATCGCGACGACGGACTGAGACTCCAGTTGGATTTGTGAGAAGTAAAGGGGTGTGCCTGTTTTAAAACCGATTCATACGTCTTAAACACATGGACATAGATAGCAGTCTGTGTTATATAATTTATCTTTTTATTTTATTTAAATTTAAGTATCACATACACATTTTCAAAGTAACTGTACCCCTTTTAATTATGATCCCCATCGCTCACAGCTCCGAAGGTGAGACGAGGGCTACTTCAGATGGGATTTCCAATATTTCTCTCTTAGCTTGTATACCGGTGGAAAGGAGAGGGGTCTTAAAACGTGTTGATAGTAAGATTGGGATGTATTTGCAGTCTAGATATAGTTTTTTTAATGTTCGGAGCCGCCACAGATTCATTTTCTTACGACTGCTTTTCTGGATGACAATGACAATGCAAACGATAGTGTTAAGGCGAGGCTGTGCCTTAAGGCTCCTCTGCTTACAATATTCAGCGCGTAAATCGCAAACGAGCGCCTTCCCTTACGATGAAAATGCAGAAAATAAGACCACGAGATTTAAACCTACGGCTTACAAATTTATGCGTAAACACTAAAACCGTATCTTTAGCAAAACTGGCGAGACAATGTGTTTTATCATTTAAAAAAGTACTGGAAAATAATTAAAGGTTATCACGATAAACAGAGGTTACTGATCTACTACTGTACGCTGTGACCAAAAATGAGAGTCCCCCGATCCTCGCAGCCTTCATGCTTTGGTCTTGGCCTGGCCGTTTTTTTTAAGATAATGGGGTCAAGTTAAGAAATTATGCAAGTTTCTAATCAAATCCAAGGGCGCCTCGATCTCCTAAACATCTTTAGAAGGCCGACGGACCACACTGCACGGTCCGGGTCCGGGCCCTGACCCGGTTCTGGATAATGCCAGCTTAAAGTGAAAAATTCTACTGTACATATTATGTTTCTTATTATGGTATATATGTATAATATAGCGCGACCGCTTCACGAAGCTAGAAAGAAAGTTATCCGCCATTTTTATTTTACCTGCAATTGAATTTGCCATTAAAATCATTATTAATACCGCAGCTGCTAAATAACTTACCTAAAAGCGTTCAGATACAAAAGCACTTGAGCTGTAATGTTTGTATACTGTTGGCCCGATGACCTACTTCAAGAAGAATTGTTACATAGACCGCCAAGGACTGTCATCACACTTTACGTCATAAAGCGCTTTAAAACTTTAGACAAGTTCAACACCTCATATTTTGTACTGTTTATCATGGTAAAAGCAACTCAAAGCAATTCTAAAAATGATCGAAAGGTAAAAATACAAGCTTATACGAGCTGTCGTTTTAACATTTATAACATATATTTAAACAAAACATATATAATCTATTTTAATAAAATAGAAAAGTGTTCTTAGTCTTCACTTAAAAGCTGTTAGAAGCTGCCTTTCTGACAAGAGAGTTCTGTGAGTTCCACAGTCTCAGTGCATTAAAGTCAAAACCAGTTGCTTTTTATTTCCTGTTTTACGACAGAGCAAGGAGGGTGTCCACAGACCACTGTGCACCTGCAGACTGATATGGGGGGTAAAAAGTCTAGAAGTTAGTAAATAAGATTTTAACACATGTTCTAAAACAAACCGGACACCTGTACAGTGATGTCAACACAGTGCTCTGAGCTCCTTCTTTGAGTTAAATCCTAGCATCTGCATTTTTTACAAGTTGTTGCTATGGCAGAGCATGACCAGAGCATAACAGAAACCACCCATTTTCTAACCGCTTCATCCAATTCAGGGTCAGGGGGTCAGGGGGTCGCGGGGCACGGGGGAGCCAGAGCCTCAGAAAGTAATAAGCAGGAGATACCTGGGACTGGATGGTAGTCCAATGCAGGGAAGACACAGACACTCACCAATTATCCCAGAAGCCAATTAACCTACCAGTAGTTCTTTGAACTGTGGGAGGAAGCCGGAGCACCCAAAGCAAACTCATGCAAACATGGGGAGAACATACAAGCTCCATACAGATAGCACCCCAGGTCCAGAAGTGTACCCAGGGCCTCAGCACTGTGAGCTAGAAATGCTAAACGCTGGGCTACTGTGCATGCTAATTTCTAGGCATCAGGTGATCAATCAGGTAGTGTTTCTCAGATAAAAGGACACCAGTTATTTAGTATGAGATTCAAATTGACCTCAGAACAAAATATAACTTATGTTATATAACTTATATAGAACTTACTACAGCATAACTGTCTTATTTGGCTCTTGTAGAAAATATTAACAGCATGCCTATTAAACATACAGTATCTAGCAATCAGCAATCAAAATAAAAACATTTCCAAACATGGAAACTGCCCAGTTAATGAAGCATTTCAAAGACATTAATCTATTCAATAATTACAGTTTTAAGTAGATAACAGATTTATATTCAGATTACGAAAGCATCATAACAACTGCTGCTTGTGTAAGGAATCCATGAATACCACTGTACATGAGAATTCCACACCTATTTGTAATCAATACACAAAATCCTATTGAATTTCAGGTACTTGTTTATTCAGCATTGCTTGACTCCGCGGACTCCTTGTTGTTTCAATATTCTAGCAATAGGACTAATCGCCAATACAGTGCCGTTGTAATCTATTCCTTCTGCCAGCAGAGGACGGTATTCGCACAGCCAGTTCAGGATAAGATACAGTCCTCGCAGTTCACAGTACAACTGGCCAAAGCCGTATTCGGAATATGCGCTCGATAACCTCGTTTAGTTTAAGTACGGCCATATTTCATATCAACCCACAGATGCATTACATAAACACTAGAATTCTGGTTGTACTTAAATTGACCTTATACGTTTTGGATTATGTTTAACCTTCTTCAATTTCTTCAACCATATTTTGAGATGATTACGTTTACAGAAGCAAATATTATTCAGTGCTTTTTCTTCACTCCTTTAATCAAACCCACATTTCTATAAGGAGGGCCATTGTGAAACTCCCCAAAGTGAGCTGAATTAATCTTTCATTCTTCACACCTGCGAAGTCATTCCTTCATTGTGTAATATGAAGGCCTTTCATTATTCACGTATACTACAACATCTGAAAATAATGGGTCTTGAAATAGTTGAATGAAAGAAAATCCTGAATAACTCCTCCAAATGCGTGTTACACTTTCATCAAGTACACACACTTTGAATGTGATGAACTATAAAAAGTTATTTTAACCATACCCAATGGAGCTCAGGAGTGCGATTGCATACACAATCATGTTTTCAGTGTTTGGACATCAGCCGTACATCAGAACAATCATTTCACTAACACAGCTCCGTGTTGAGTGACTTCCCTCCAAGAACACAAAGTCACTTTCCCTTAGCAATTATTGCATGGACTTTGATTATCTGCCTTCTGCATCAAGCCCTGTATTATATACGGTACAAAGCCAAGCTTTGGGATAGTGCTTTGTTTGGATCCTTGTCTTGATCCTTTTGGATCCCAGGCTGCTCATTTGCAAATGAGTTTTGACATTAATTATAGTGACTATAGCAATGAGCTGGCACTGTGGTTCACAGAGCTGGGGTCCTGGGTTCAATTCCTGGGGTGCAGTCTGGATGGAATTGTATGTTCTCCCTTCATTTGTGTGGATTTCTTCCAGGTGCTCCAGTTTCTTCCCACAGTCCAAAGACATACAGTACTAGTAGGTTAAGGTGGAACTACAGTCCCAATTTTGCAGACACAAAATTATTTAATTTCAGTCACAAAATAAAATCATTGACATTATAGAAAAACTTTACAAACTCAAAATTGAGCACAAAATCATGAATTTTGTGAAAGGACTGTAAGTTACGCCATGTTGTAACAAATTCGCATTCAAGTTCCACACAAATTGCGATGTGATGCAGCCCTTCCTGCTCACTACTCACTGTAATGACTAATGCAATGTGATGTAGGAGAGAAAGGGTATAGGTTATGCAGCAAACATTTCACTGCAAAAAACATTCCATTCCAAGGTTCTTTATGCAGAGTTAACAATGTAGTATTATTTATTGGCAAAAACGTAAAAAAGTTGAGAGTTATATTTCCATTGGATTAAACGAGATGTATTCACAAGCCTGCTCCTTTACAATGTCACAGGGCCACAACAGATTATAGGAAGTTTTGCTGCCTCGTTCTGAATCGCAGAACATGGTAATTCTTTAACCTTGAAATGTAGTCTATTTTGTGATGTAATGATGCAATGTCCCTTTACTGAGAGCCAGCAATCAACGGATGTGTCTGATCGTGAATGGTTTTCCCTGTTGTTTGTTGTATTACTTGGTGTTGCATTTTAAGCTGTGCATGAGGCAGGACCCGGAGGCTGCTGCTTCTGCTGGTGCTTCTGCTGGGATTGAGGAAGAGCTGAGCGCCATGTAAGGCAAAGACACTGCGTTCCACTTTATCAGGTGCCTGGAGTGTAAGAGCTGCAGATAATATTGAGTCACATTAATCCCAACATATTTCAAATATTATGAAAATTAAATAAATTAAATCAAATAACTTTCATTAAAAAAATCAATCACTCTTTACCTTGCTTTTTCAGTTGTTTTTAAGGAAAATTGATGCCGAGAATGTGTGAATACTGCTTTTTGATGGTTCCAAGACCAATGTGACCTGTTCTATTGCCTGCTAATTGTACGTTCCAGGTTGAAAAATTATTTTTAGGAGGTCAAGATGTATGAATGATAAGAGAAAAACTGAAATAACCACAGCTACGCAAACACCAGTCCACCCAAAAAAAATCATTTAATTAAAATAAGGTAACATTTTTTTTTCATCATCATACGGATGAACTGTGCTAAATGTGTTTCTAAAAAGAAAAAGCAGGACGTGAGTCGTGAGCCAAGATCATGACTCTTTTGCTCTTCTTCACATCAGTTTTCATCTGCGAGGAGGAGGAGGAGGGCGGCTCCTGATGTGCTGACACTTGGGGAAGTGCCTCTGTGCCGGCCTGGGGGCAAAGCGCCGGCCGCAGTGAGGGCAGGGCACGTAGTCGGGGTTTGGATTCGCGGGGGGCTGGGGCAGGTTCACAACTTTCCCTCCTTGCGTGATCACCTGCTGCACCTCCCTGGCCTGTTTGATGCTCCGAATGAAATCCTCGTGCTTCTGCCTCCAGTTGTGCTTTCTCAGCTGGGAACAGGAAATGAAACCAATAAAACAGCTTCCAGAAAAAGTCCAGACTAGCACTGCGTACACAGTCTGGTCGCAAACCATTCACAAGGCAAGAAAATATCAATACAGTAATAACGTAGCTTTCTGGGGCCACCTTTCAGGTTATTGGGTAGAGAGTACAATTTACGTAGTTATGGTTTTGTTTCCTGTGAGTGCTATTTGCTTGATATGTAGATTTTTACAACAGAATTCAGAAGTCACTAAGACACATTTATTCTGTCTGGCAAATGTGCCTTTGCGGCAGTTTTTCAGAAGAGTACTTCATAAAACACTTATTTATTGTTTACATTGATTTATAAGCTGAGTCTGACTCTAGGAGAAAAAAAGGGAAGCTTGGAAAGAGTTTAAGGATAGCCCTTACCACGATTGGCGGTTTAACCTTCTTCTTATGGATGTATGTCTCCAGTTCTGTTCCCTTGGCCCTGTGCTTGAAAGAGTCAAAAACCTTCCTCTTTGAATTCTGAAGCTTCTTGCAGATCTTGCTGTGTTTCTCCAGCCTCTCTACAGCAAACTTCCCGTGACACAGTTCACAGGGCACCAGCTGAGGGTTTCCACTCTGGCTATTCTCATATGGAAATTGCTCAGCGGTAGGGCACATCAGACTTGTAGGGGACAAATATCTGTTTTCCACTGACAGAGTTTGTTCATCCAGACATGTGGTCTTATTTCTGAAGTGGCCCTGCGCGGCCTGTGCCGCTGACACGTCGCTTTCAGGGAGCCTTGCTTTCTTGAGATACTTTCTCCTTCCACAGGGGACGTCTTCTAGCCCACGGCTGCAAGGGCTCACTTGACGTCTCTCCTGATGGGAAAGCGCAGAGGGAAAGTGCGATTCTGCGCATCCGCCATCTTCCATTGGAGAACCATAATCAAGGTTGTCTCCTCTGATAGGAAGGGCTTTCCTTGGAGTGAAGGCTTTTTGCTTCTCCATTCTGCAGGTCAGAAGAGGCACGGCCTTAGAGCGGTGGTTGGCCCATGGTCCTCTGGGGCAAAGCTCGCTCTGCCTCGCCTCTATTTTCCCTTCCGGCCACCTCTCTGGAGTCTTCCATCTCTCTCGGAACCATCCTCAGCTCCTCCTGAGCTCTGAAGAGCTTCGCCTGCATCATGGCCTCCTTCTGGCGAATCTCGTCCTTCATCATGGCCTCCTTCCGGCGCATCTCATCCTGCAGGCTGGCCTCCCTCCGGCGATGCTCCTCCTTCAGCGCGGCCTCTGCCTCGCCCACTTTTCTTAGCTCCTCTTGCAACTGAAAGTGCTCCTTCCCATTGGCATGAGAAGGGCATTGCCCTGGAGGGGTCGCCACCATGGGGAGGACAGTCCTGTCCTTAGGTTTGCGTACTCTTGAGCCCCTCCTGCCCGGCCTCTCGCAGGGCCTCTCATGACCATCCTGAGGCGGGGTGGGGGCAAACAAGGAATCACTCTGTGCGTCCGGGCGGTCCACAGCCCGAACCTCACCAGGGCCGGAGACTTTCCTGTTACCCATAGGCTTCAGGGGGTAAGACCGATCATACCCCACAATGTTCTTCTCGGGGCCCTGTTGGGCTTGGAAGCGATAGCTGTTCCCCATCTTCTTCTCTGCAGCGTATTTGACATATTGGAAACATTTTCTCATCTTCTGTAGAGCTGCCTCCTGCCGCCGATTGTACATGGCGATCATTTTTTTCTCCTTTTCCTGCATCAGTTTCTCTTGGAAGGTGTCCTTCAGAAGCTGTATCTTGGGAGGCGGGCAGTACGTGGAGATCAGATCCTGTTGCCTTAAGGGCGCGGGTCGATTCGAGTCTGTGTCCTTCGGGGAGGGGGACAGAGCACCAGGCTTAGGACTGGGCTCCATTGGCAAATGAGATATGAGCTTTGTTTCCCAGGTATCTGGAAAAGGCAAAAATGGCAAATAAATGATATCCTGCACAGTCTAGTATGGTCTAATAGAAAATAATAAAAAAAAACAATTCAGGAAATACACAACTTTTTAATATTAAACCTAATGGTGTTGAATGCTGCATGCTGACTCAGTAGGAGACAGATCCTAAACATAAACATTATAATAAACATTTGTTTCCCAAATAACATTCTCAATGTTCAGAATGCTTAAAGTCATGAGCTTTTTTAAAAATGTTTAACTGAAACCTGGAAATGTGCTATTTCATTTCAAAGCTTGTATTATATCTATGATATAAATGTTTTTTTATATAAAATTAACCCATTATGCAACAGGGGTTTGAGCAAAAGTCACTGTGAATAAGGGAATTGATCAATATTAATTAGCCGTTTCACTACATTATAGATAGCTGAAGGATTATGATACAGTATATCGATTTCGCTACAAATTGACAAGCATATTTGATGACACTTACCAAACAAGTTTTAAACAGCGGAGAAATAGTTCACCACGACGATAGCAATGCAATGTTTGACTGCATCTCCCTATGTGATATATCTGTATTTGGGTATATACAGATCACGTAATTCAGGGAGCACTGTTACGTCAGGTCACCAACCATTATTACGACGCTCATATGTCATAGAGCTCCTTAGGATGTTTGTATAATCTTTATCCAAATTTTCATATGGCCGCAGTTACGGCGTTTATTTTACAGTTAATGTAACAGGGTGTCATTATATTTTTCTGTCTTTATGGTGGCAGACCACTTAAATAAATCTGAGTAGGCGGTTTCTACAAGTGGGTCAGATAAAATATTAAATATACAGTAAAAGCTCACACCTATTCATACCCTTTATGTACTGTATATCTACAATTACGTATACTACGTATACAGTTATCGTATACTATAATACGATAACTACCATTACAAAATGTCTCCCTTTTGATTTGAAGTGGTTCTTTTAAATAAGTAAATTGCAATCACTTAGCCTACATCTGAGCTCCTAATTCATCGCGACGACGGACTGAGACTCCAGTCGGATTTGTGAGAAGTAAAGGGGTGTGCCTGTTTTAAAACCGATTCATACGTCTTAAACACATGGACATAGATAGCAGTCTGTGTTATATAATTTATCTTTTTATTTTATTTAAATTTAAGTATCACATACACATTTTCAAAGTAACTGTACCCCTTTTAATTATGATCCCCATCGCTCACAGCTCCGAAGGTGAGACGAGGGCTACTTCAGATGGGATTTCCAATATTTCTCTCTTAGCTTGTATACCGGTGGAAAGGAGAGGGGTCTTAAAACGTGTTGATAGTAAGATTGGGATGTATTTGCAGTCTAGATATAGTTTTTTTAATGTTCGGAGCCGCCACAGATTCATTTTCTTACGACTGCTTTTCTGGATGACAATGACAATGCAAACGATGGTGTTAAGGCGAGGCTGTGCCTTAAGGCTCCTCTGCTTACAATATTCAGCGCGTAAATCGCAAACGAGCGCCTTCCCTTACGATGAAAATGCAGAAAATAAGACCACGAGATTTAAACCTACGGCTTACAAATTTATGCGTAAACACTAAAATCGTATCTTTAGCAAAACTGGCGAGACAATGTGTTTTATCATTTAAAAAAGTACTGGAAAATAATTAAAGGTTATCACGATAAACAGAGGTTACTGATCTACTACTGTACGCTGTGACCAAAAATGAGAGTCCCCCGATCCTCGCAGCCTTCATGCTTTGGTCTTGGCCTGGCCGTTTTTTTTAAGATAATGGGGTCAAGTTAAGAAATTATGCAAGTTTATAATCAAATCCAAGGGCGCCCCGATCTCCTAAACATCTTTAGAAGGCCGACGGACCACACTGCACGGTCCGGGTCCGTTCCCTGACCCGGTTCTGGATAATGCCAGCTTAAAGTGAAAAATTCTACTGTACATATTATGTTTCTTATTATGGTATATATGTATAATGTGGCGCGACCGCTTCACGAAGCTAGAAAGAAAGTTATCCGCCATTTTTATTTTACCTGCAATTGAATTTGCCATTAAAATCACGATTAATACCGCAGCTGCTAAATTACTTACCTAAAAGCGTTCAGATACAAAAGCACTTGAGCTGTAATGTTTATATACTGTTGGCCCGATGACCTACTTCAAGAAGAATTGTTACATAGACCGCCAAGGACTGTCATCACACTTTACGTCATAAAGCGCTTTAAAACTTTAGACAAGTTCAACACCTCATATTTTGTACTGTTTATCATGGTAAAAGCAACTCAAAGCAATTCTAAAAATGATCGAAAGGTAAAAATACAAGCTTATACGAGCTGTCGTTTTAACATTTATAACATATTTAAACAAAACATATATAATCTATTTTAATAAAATAGAAAAGTGTTCTTAGTCTTCACTTAAAAGCTGTTAGAAGCTGCCTTTCTGACAAGAGAGTTCTGTGAGTTCCACAGTCTCAGTGCATTAAAGTCAAAACCAGTTGCTTTTTATTTCCTGTTTTACGACAGAGCAAGGAGGGTGTCCACAGACCACTGTGCACCTGCAGGCTGATATGGGGGGTAAAAAGTCTAGAAGTTAGTAAATAAGATTTTAACATATGTTCTAAAACAAACCGGACACCTGTACAGTGATGACAACACAGTGATCTGAGCTCCTTCTTTGAGTTAAATCCTAGCATCTGCATTTTTTACAAGTTGCTGCTATGGCAGAGCATGACCAGAGCATAACAGAAACCACCCATTTTCTAACCGCTTCATCCAATTCAGGGTCAGGTGGTCAGGGGGTCGGGGGGTCACGGGGGAGCCAGAGCCTCAGAAAGTAATAAGCAGGAGATACCTGGGACTGGATGGTAGTCCAATGCAGGGAAGACACAGAAACTCACCAATTATCCCAGAAGCCAATTAACCTACCAGTAGTTCTTTGAAGTGTGGGAGGAAGCCGGAGCACCCAAAGCAAACTCATGCAAACATGGGGAGAACATACAAGCTCCATACAGATAGCACCCCAGGTCCAGAAGTGTACCCAGGGCCTCAGCACTGTGAGCTAGCAATGCTAAACACTGGGCTACTGTGCATGCTAATTTCTAGGCATCAGGTGATCAATCAGGTAGTGTTTCTCAGATAAAAGGACACCAGTAATTTAGTATGAGATTCAAATTGACCTCAGAACAAAATATAACTTATGTTATATAACTTATATAGAACTTACTACAGCATAACTGTCTTATTTGTAGAAAATATTAACAGCATGCCTATTAAACATACAGTATCTAGCAATCAGCAATCAAAATAAAAACATTTCCAAACATGGAAACTGCCCAGTTAATGAAGCATTTCAAAGACATTAATCTATTCAATAATTACAGTTTCAAGTAGATAACAGATTTATATTCAGATTACGAAAGTATCATAACAACGGCTGCTTGTGTAAGGAATCCATGAATACCACTGTACATGAGAAATTCACACCTATTTGTAATCAATACACAAAATCCTATTGAATTTCAGGTACTTGTTTATTCTGCATTGCTTGACTCCGCGGACTCCTTGTTGTTTCAATATTCTAGCAATAGGACTAATCGCCAATACAGTGCCGTTGTAATCTATTCCTTCTGCCAGCACAGGACGGTATTTGCACAGTCAGTTCAGGATAAGATACGGTCCTCTCCGTTCACAGTACAACTGGCCACAGCCGTACTCGGAATATGCTCTCGATAACCTCGTTTAGTTTAAGAACGGCCGTATTTCATATCAACCCACAGATGCATTGCATAAACACTAGAATTCTGGGTGTATTTAAATTGACCTTATACGTTTTGGATTATGTTTAACCTTCTTCAATTTCTTTAACCATATTTTGAGATGATTACGTTTACAGAAGCAAATATTATTCAGTGCTTTTTCTTCACTCCTTTAATCAAACCCACATTTCTTTAAGGAGGGCCATTGTGAAACTCCCCAAAGTGAGCTGAATTAATCTTTTATTCTTCACACCTGCGAAGTCATTCCTTCATTGTGTAATATGAAGGCCTTTCATTATTCACGTATACTACAACATCTGAAAATAATGGGTCTTGAAATAGTTGAATGAAAGAAAATCCTGAATAACTCCTCCAAATGCGTGTTACACTTTCATCAGGTACACACACTTTGAATGTGATGAACTATAAAAAGTTATTTTAACCATACCCAATGGAGCTCGGGAGTGCGATTGCATATACAATCATGTTTTCAGTGTTTGGACATCAGCCGTACATCAGAACAATCATTTCACTAACACAGCTCCATGTTGAGTGACTTCCCTCCAAAAACACAAAGTCACTTTCCCTTAGCAATTATTGCATGGACTTAGATTATCTGCCTTCTGCATCAAGCCCTGTATGATATACTGTAAAAAGCCAAGCTTTGGGATAGTGCTTTGTTTGGATCCTTGTCTTGATCCTTTTGGATCCCAGGCTGCTCATTTGCAAATGAGTTTTGACATTAATTATAGTGACTATAGCAATGAGGTGGCACTGTGGTTCACAGAGCTGGGGTCCTGGGTTCAATTCCTGGGGTGCAGTCTGGATGGAATTGTATGTTCTCCCTTCATTTGTGTGGATTTCTTCCAGGTGCTCCAGTTTCTTCCCACAGTCCAAAGACATACAGTACTAGTAGGTTAAGGTGGAACTACAGTCCCAATTTTGCAGACACAAAAGTATTTAATTTCAGTCACAAAATAAAATCATTGACATTATAGAAAAACTTTACAAACTCAAAATTGAGCACAAAATCATGAATTTTGTGAAAGGACTGTAAGTTACGCCATGTTGTAACAAATTCGCATTCAAGTTCCACACAAATTGCAATGTGATGCAGCCCTTCCTGCTCACTAATCACTGTAATGACTAATGCAATGTGATGTAGGAGAGAAAGGGTATAGGTTATGCAGCAAACATTTCACTGCAAAAAACGTTCCATTCCAAGGTTCTTTATGCAGAGTTAACAATGTAGTATTATTTATTGGCAAAAACGTAAAAAAGTTGAGAGTTATATTTCCATTGGATTAAACGAGATGTATTCACAAGCCTGCTCCTTTACAATGTCATAGGGCCACAACAGATTATAGGAAGTTTTGCTGCCTCGTTCTGAATCGCAGAACATGGTAATTCTTTAACCTTGAAATGTAGTCTATTTTGTGATGTAATGATGCAATGTCCCTTTACTGAGAGCCAGCAATCAACGGATGTGTCTGATCGTGAATGGTTTTCCCTGTTGTTTGTTGTATTACTTGGTGTTGCATTTTAAGCTGTGCATGAGGCAGGACCCGGAGGCTGCTGCTTCTGCTGGTGCTTCTGCTGGGATTGAGGAAGAGCTGAGCGCCATGTAAGGCAAAGACACTGCGTTCCACTTTATCAGGTGCCTGGAGTGTAAGAGCTGCAGATAATATTGAGTCACATTAATCCCAACATATTTCAAATATTATGAAAATTAAATAAATTAAATCAAATAACTTTCATTAAAAAAATCAATCACTCTTTACCTTGCTTTTTCAGTTGTTTTTAAGGAAAATTGATGCCGAGAATGTGTGAATACTGCTTTTTGATGGTTCCAAGACCAATGTGACCTGTTCTATTGCCTGCTAATTGTACGTTCCAGGTTGAAAAATTATTTTTAGGAGGTCAAGGTGTATGAATGATAAGAGAAAAACTGAAATAACCACAGCTATGCAAACACCAGTCCACCAAAAAAAAATCATTTAATTAAAATAAGGTAACATTTTTTTTTCATCATCATACGGATGAACTGTGCTAAATGTGTTTCTAAAAAGAAAAAGCAGGACGTGAGTCGTGAGCCAAGATCATGACTCTTTTGCTCTTCTTCACATCAATTTTCATCTGCGAGGAGGAGGAGGAGGGCGGCTCCTGATGTGCTGACACTTGGGGATGTGCCTCTGTGCCGGCCTGGGGGCAAAGCGCCGGCCGCAGTGAGGGCAGGGCACGTAGTCGGGGTTTGGATTCGCGGGGGGCTGGGGCAGGTTCACAACTTTCCCTCCTTGCGTGATCACCTGCTGCACCTCCCTGGCCTGTTTGATGCTCCGAATGAAATCCTCGTGCTTCTGCTTCCAGTTGTTCTTTCTCAGCTGGGAACAGGAAATGAAACCAATAAAACAGCTTCCAGAAAAAGTCCAGACTAGCACTGCGTACACAGTCTGGTCGCAAACCATTCACAAGGCAAGAAAATATCAATACAGTAATAACGTAGCTTTCTGGGGCCACCTTTCAGGTCATTGGGTAGAGAGTACAATTTACGTAGTTATGGTTTTGTTTCCTGTGAGTGCTATTTGCTTGATATGTAGATTTTTACAACAGAATTCAGAAGTCACTAAGACACATTTATTCTGTCTGGCAAATGTGCCTTTGCGGCAGTTTTTCAGAAGAGTAATTCATAAAACACTTATTTATTGTCTACATTGATTTATAAGCTGAGTCTGACTCTAGGAGAAAAAAAGGGAAGCTTGGAAAGAGTTTAAGGATAGCCCTTACCACGATTGGCGGTTTAACCTTCTTCTTATGGATGTATGTCTCCAGTTCTGTTCCCTTGGCCCTGTGCTTGAAAGAGTCAAAAACCTTCCTCTTTGAATTCTGAAGCTTCTTGCAGATCTTGCTGTGTTTCTCCAGCCTCTCTACAGCAAACTTCCCGTGACACAGTTCACAGGGCACCAGCTGAGGGTTTCCACTCTGGCTATTCTCATATGGAAATTGCTCAGCGGTAGGGCACATCAGACTTGTAGGGGACAAATATCTGTTTTCCACTGACAGAGTTTGTTCATCCAGACATGTGGTGTTATTTCTGAAGTGGCCCTGCGCGGCCTGTGCCGCTGACACGTCGCTTTCAGGGAGCCTTGCTTTCTTGAGATACTTTCTCCTTCCACAGGGGACGTCTTCTAGCCCACGGCTGCAAGGGCTCACTTGACGTCTCTCCTGATGGGAAAGCGCAGAGGGAAAGTGCGATTCTGCGCATCCGCCATCTTCCATTGGAGAACCATAATCAAGGTTGTCTCCTCTGATAGGAAGGGCTTTCCTTGGAGTGAAGGCTTTTTGCTTCTCCATTCTGCAGGTCAGAAGAGGCACGGCCTTAGAGCGGTGGTTGGCCCATGGTCCTCTGGGGCAAAGCTCGCTCTGCCTCGCCTCTATTTTCCCTTCCGGCCACCTCTCTGGAGTCTTCCATCTCTCTCGGAACCATCCTCAGCTCCTCCTGAGCTCTGAAGAGCTTCGCCTGCATCATGGCCTCCTTCTGGCGAATCTCGTCCTTCATCATGGCCTCCTTCCGGCGCATCTCATCCTGCAGGCTGGCCTCCCTCCGGCGATGCTCCTCCTTCAGCGCGGCCTCTGCCTCGGCCACTTTTCGTAGCTCCTCTTGCAACTGAAAGTGCTCCTTCCCATTGGCATGAGAAGGGCATTGCCCTGGAGGGGTCGCCACCATGGGGAGGACAGTCCTGTCCTTAGGTTTGCATACTCTTGAGCCCCTCCTGCCCGGCCTCTCGCAGGGCCTCTCATGACCATCCTGAGGCGGGGTGGGGGCAAACAAGGAATCACTCTGTGCGTCCGGGCGGTCCACAGCCCGAACCTCACCAGGGCCGGAGACTTTCCTGTTACCCATAGGCTTCAGGGGGTAAGACCGATCATACCCCACAATGTTCTTCTCGGGGCCCTGTTGGGCTTGGAAGCGATAGCTGTTCCCCATCTTCTTCTCCGCAGCGTATTTGACATATTGGAAACATTTTCTCATCTTCTGTAGAGCTGCCTCCTGCCGCCGATTGTACATGGCGATCATTTTTTTCTCCTTTTCCTGCATCAGTTTCTCTTGGAAGGTGTCCTTCAGAAGCTGTATCTTGGGAGGCGGGCAGTACGTGGAAATCAGATCCTGTTGCCTTAAGGGCGCGGGTCGATTCGAGTCTGTGTCCTTCGGGGAGGGGGACAGAGCACCAGGCTTAGGACTGGGCTCCATTGGCAAATGAGATATGAGCTTTGTTTCCCAGGTATCTGGAAAAGGCAAAAATGGCAAATAAATGATATCCTGCACAGTCTAGTATGGTCTAATAGAAAAGAATAAAAAAAAACAATTCAGGAAATACACAACTTTTGAGTATTAAACCTAATGGTGTTGAATGCTGCATGCTGACTCAGTAGGAGATAGATCCTAAACATAAACATTATAATAAACATTTGTTTCCCAAATAACATTCTCAATGTTCAGAATGCTTAAAGTCATGAGCTTTTTTAAAAATGTTTAACTGAAACCTGGAAATGTGCTATTTCATTTCAAAGCTTGTATTATATCTATGATATAAATGTTTTTTTATATAAAATTAACCCATTATGCAACAGGGGTTTGAGCAAAAGTCACTGTGAATAAGGGAATTTATCAATATTAATTAGCCGTTTCACTACATTATAGATAGCTGAAGGATTATGATACAGTATATCGATTTCGCTACAAATTGACAAGCATATTTGATGACACTTACCAAACAAGTTTTAAACAGCGGAGAAATAGTTCACCACGACGATAGCAATGCAATGTTTGACTGCATCTCCCTATGTGATATATCTGTATTTGGGTATATACAGATCACGTAATTCAGGGAGCACTGTTACGTCAGGTCACCAACCATTATTACGACGCTCATATGTCATAGAGCTCCTTAGGATGTTTGTATAATCTTTATCCACATTTTCATATGGCCGCAGTTACGGCGTTTATTTTACAGTTAATGTAACAGGGTGTCATTATATTTTTCTGTCTTTATGGTGGCAGACCACTTAAATAAATCTGAGTAGGCGGTTTCTACAAGTGGGTCAGATAAAATATTAAATATACAGTAAAAGCTCACACCTATTCATACCCTTTATGTACTGTATATCTACAATTACGTATACTACGTATACAGTTATCGTATACTATAATACGATAACTACCATTACAAAATGTCTCCCTTTTGATTTGAAGTGGTTCTTTTAAATAAGTAAATTGCAATCACTTAGCCTACATCTGAGCTCCTAATTCATCGCGACGACGGACTGAGACTCCAGTCGGATTTGTGAGAAGGGGTGTGCCTGTTTTAAAACCGATTCATACGTCTTAAACACATGGACATAGATAGCAGTCTGTGTTATATAATTTATCTTTTTATTTTATTTAAATTTAAGTATCACATACACATTTTCAAAGTAACTGTACCCCTTTTAATTATGATCCCCATCGCTCACAGCTCCGAAGGTGAGACGAGGGCTACTTCAGATGGGATTTCCAATATTTCTCTCTTAGCTTGTATATCGGTGGAAAGGAGAGGGGTCTTAAAACGTGTTGATAGTAAGATTGGGATGTATTTGCAGTCTAGAGATAGTTTTTTTAATGTTCGGAGCCGCCACAGATTCATTTTCTTACGACTGCTTTTCTGGATGACAATGACAATGCAAACGATGGTGTTAAGGCGAGACTGTGCCTTAAGGCTCCTCTGCTTACAATATTCAGCGCGTAAATCGCAAACGAGCGCCTTCCCTTACGATGAAAATGCAGAAAATAAGACCACGAGATTTAAACCTACGGCTTACAAATTTATGCGTAAACACTAAAACCGTATCTTTAGCAAAACTGGCGAGACAATGTGTTTTATCATTTAAAAAAGTACTGGAAAATAATTAAAGGTTATCACGATAAACAGAGGTTACTGATCTACTACTGTACGCTGTGACCAAAAATGAGAGTCCCCCGATCCTCGCAGCCTTCATGCTTTGGTCTTGGCCTGGCCGTTTTTTTTAAGATAATGGGGTCAAGTTAAGAAATTATGCAAGTTTCTAATCAAATCCAAGGGCGCCTCGATCTCCTAAACATCTTTAGAAGGCCGGCGGACCACACTGCACGGTCCGGGTCCGGGCCCTGACCCGGTTCTGGATAATGCCAGCTTAAAGTGAAAAATTCTACTGTACATATTATGTTTCTTATTATGGTATATATGTATAATATAGCGCGACCGCTTCACGAAGCTAGAAAGAAAGTTATCCGCCATTTTTATTTTACCTGCAATTGAATTTGCCATTAAAATCATTATTAATACCGCAGCTGCTAAATAACTTACCTAAAAGCGTTCAGATACAAAAGCACTTGAGCTGTAATGTTTGTATACTGTTGGCCCGATGACCTACTTCAAGAAGAATTGTTACATAGACCGCCAAGGACTGTCATCACACTTTACGTCATAAAGCGCTTTAAAACTTTAGACAAGTTCAACACCTCATATTTTGTACTGTTTATCATGGTAAAAGCAACTCAAAGCAATTCTAAAAATGATCGAAAGG
This sequence comes from Lepisosteus oculatus, assembly GCF_040954835.1. NCBI lineage: Eukaryota > Metazoa > Chordata > Actinopteri > Semionotiformes > Lepisosteidae > Lepisosteus > Lepisosteus oculatus. The sequence continues at coordinate 111,950 of NW_027167654.1, read as the reverse complement.
TAAAAATACAAGCTTATACGAGCTGTCGTTTTAACATTTATAACATATATTTAAACAAAACATATATAATCTATTTTAATAAAATAGAAAAGTGTTCTTAGTCTTCACTTAAAAGCTGTTAGAAGCTGCCTTTCTGACAAGAGAGTTCTGTGAGTTCCACAGTCTCAGTGCATTAAAGTCAAAACCAGTTGCTTTTTATTTCCTCTTTTACGACAGAGCAAGGAGGGTGTCCACAGACCACTGTGCACCTGCAGGCTGATATGGGGGGTAAAAAGTCTAGAAGTTAGTAAATAAGATTTTAGCACATGTTCTAAAACAAACCGGACACCTGTACAGTGATGCCAACACAGTGCTCTGAGCTCCTTCTTTGAGTTAAATCCTAGCATCTGCATTTTTTACAAGTTGTTGCTATGGCAGAGCATGACCAGAGCATAACAGAAACCACCCATTTTCTAACCGCTTCATCCAATTCAGGGTCAGGTGGTCAGGGGGTCGCGGGGCACGGGGGAGCCAGAGCCTCAGAAAGTAATAAGCAGGAGATACCTGGGACTGGATGGTAGTCCAATGCAGGGAAGACACAGACACTCACCAATTATCCCAGAAGCCAATTAACCTACCAGTAGTTCTTTGAACTGTGGGAGGAAGCCGGAGCACCCAAAGCAAACTCATGCAAACATGGGGAGAACATACAAGCTCCATACAGATAGCACCCCAGGTCCAGAAGTGTACCCAGGGCCTCAGCACTGTGAGCTAGCAATGCTAAACGCTGGGCTACTGTGCATGCTAATTTCTAGGCATCAGGTGATCAATCAGGTAGTGTTTCTCAGATAAAAGGACACCAGTTATTTAGTATGAGATTCAAATTGACCTCAGAACAAAATATAACTTATGTTATATAACTTATATAGAACTTACTACAGCATAACTGTCTTATTTGGCTCTTGTAGAAAATATTAACAGCATGCCTATTAAACATACAGTATCTAGCAATCAGCAATCAAAATAAAAACATTTCCAAACATGGAAACTGCCCAGTTAATGAAGCATTTCAAAGACATTAATCTATTCAATAATTACAGTTTTAAGTAGATAACAGATTTATATTCAGATTACGAAAGCATCATAACAACTGCTGCTTGTGTAAGGAATCCATGAATACCACTGTACATGAGAATTCCACACCTATTTGTAATCAATACACAAAATCCTATTGAATTTCAGGTACTTGTTTATTCAGCATTGCTTGACTCCGCGGACTCCTTGTTGTTTCAATATTCTAGCAATAGGACTAATCGCCAATACAGTGCCGTTGTAATCTATTCCTTCTGCCAGCAGAGGACGGTATTCGCACAGCCAGTTCAGGATAAGATACGGTCCTCGCAGTTCACAGTACAACTGGCCAAAGCCGTATTCGGAATATGCTCTCGATAACCTCGTTTAGTTTAAGTACGGCCATATTTCATATCAACCCACAGATGCATTGCATAAACACTAGAATTCTGGTTGTACTTAAATTGACCTTATACGTTTTGGATTATGTTTAACCTTCTTCAATTTCTTCAACCATATTTTGAGATGATTACGTTTACAGAAGCAAATATTATTCAGTGCTTTTTCTTCACTCCTTTAATCAAACCCACATTTCTATAAGGAGGGCCATTGTGAAACTCCCCAAAGTGAGCTGAATTAATCTTTTATTCTTCACACCTGCGAAGTCATTCCTACATTGTGTAATATGAAGGCCTTTCATTATTCACGTATACTACAACATCTGAAAATAATGGGTCTTGAAATAGTTGAATGAAAGAAAATCCTGAATAACTCCTCCAAATGCGTGTTACACTTTCATCAAGTACACACACTTTGAATGTGATGAACTATAAAAAGTTATTTTAACCATCATTAACTGTGGCTGAAAAGCTGATCAACATATTTGTATTCTCTCGAATTGACTACTGCAATGCTCTGCTCCCTGGGGTATCTAAATCTACTCTGAACAAGCTGCAGTATGTCCAAAATTCAGCAGCCAGAATCCTGACCAGATCTAGTGCAAGTGTTCACATTACTTCTATCCTGGAGTCCTTGCACTGGCTTCCGGTCAAATTCCGCGTAGACTTTAAAATCCTCATGCTCACCTACAAGGCTTTACATGGCTTGGCACCTCAATACCTGTCTGAACTTTTATCGCCCTACTCCCCACCTCGCAACCTCCGCTCTTCAAATTCTGCCCTCCTTACTGTCCCCCAAGCCCGTCTACATTGTATGGGCGACAGGGCCTTCTCCTGCTATGCCCCCAAGCTCTGGAACTCCTTGCCCAAGGATATTAGAGAGTCACCTTCTCTAAACTCCTTCAAATCCAGACTCAAAACCCTCCTTTTCAGAAAAGCCTTTACTTAACTGGTTCCATTCTTCACCCCTCTGCTCTTCTTAATACCATCTTCCACGGTCTCCTCTATTGTTATTGTTGAATTGTTGTAATTATAATTGTGTCCTGTCTTGTGAAATTTTCTTATTTATTGTTGTAGTCTTCTTATTTATTGTTATTGTCATCCTGTAAAGCGCTTTGAGAAGCCACCTTTAAAGGCGCTATATAAAATAAAGTTTATTATTATTATTATTATTATTATACCCAATGGAGCTCAGGAGTGCGATTGCATACACAATCATGTTTTCAGTGTTTGGACATCAGCCGTACATCAGAACAATCATTTCACTAACACAGCTCCATGTTGAGTGACTTCCCTCCAAGAACACAAAGTCACTTTCCCTTAGCAATTATTGCATGGACTTTGATTATCTGCCTTCTGCATCAAGCCCTGTATTATATACGGTACAAAGCCAAGCTTTGGGATAGTGCTTTGTTTGGATCCTTGTCTTGATCCTTTTGGATCCCAGGCTGCTCATTTGCAAATGAGTTTTGACATTAATTATAGTGACTATAGCAATGAGCTGGCACTGTGGTTCACAGAGCTGGGGTCCTGGGTTCAATTCCTGGGGTGCAGCCTGGATGGAATTGTATGTTCTCCCTTCATTTGTGTGGATTTCTTCCAGGTGCTCCAGTTTCTTCCCACAGTCCAAAGACATACAGTACTAGTAGGTTAAGGTGGAACTACAGTCCCAATTTTGCAGACACAAAATTATTTAATTTCAGTCACAAAATAAAATCATTGACATTATAGAAAAACTTTACAAACTCAAAATTGAGCACAAAATCATGAATTTTGTGAAAGGACTGTAAGTTACGCCATGTTGTAACAAATTCGCATTCAAGTTCCACACAAATTGCGATGTGATGCAGCCCTTCCTGCTCACTAATCACTGTAATGACTAATGCAATGTGATGTAGGAGAGAAAGGGTATAGGTTATGCAGCAAACATTTCACTGCAAAAAACGTTCCATTCCAAGGTTCTTTATGCAGAGTTAACAATGTAGTATTATTTATTGGCAAAAACGTAAAAAAGTTGAGAGCAATATTTCCATTGGATTAAACGAGATGTATTCACAAGCCTGCTCCTTTACAATGTCACAGGGCCACAACAGATTATAGGAAGTTTTGCTGCCTCGTTCTGAATCGCAGAACATGGTAATTCTTTAACCTTGAAATGTAGTCTATTTTGTGATGTAATGATGCAATGTCCCTTTACTGAGAGCCAGCAATCAACGGATGTGTCTGATCGTGAATGGTTTTCCCTGTTGTTTGTTGTATTACTTGGTGTTGCATTTTAAGCTGTGCATGAGGCAGGACCCGGAGGCTGCTGCTTCTGCTGGTGCTTCTGCTGGGATTGAGGAAGAGCTGAGCGCCATGTAAGGCAAAGACACTGCGTTCCACTTTATCAGGTGCCTGGAGTGTAAGAGCTGCAGATAATATTGAGTCACATTAATCCCAACATATTTCAAATATTATGAAAATTAAATAAATTAAATCAAATAACTTTCATTAAAAAAATCAATCACTCTTTACCTTGCTTTTTCAGTTGTTTTTAAGGAAAATTGATGCCGAGAATGTGTGAATACTGCTTTTTGATGGTTCCAAGACCAATGTGACCTGTTCTATTGCCTGCTAATTGTACGTTCCAGGTTGAAAAATTATTTTTAGGAGGTCAAGGTGTATGAATGATAAGAGAAAAACTGAAATAACCACAGCTACGCAAACACCAGTCCACCAAAAAAAAATCATTTAATTAAAATAAGGTAACATTTTTTTTTCATCATCATACGGATGAACTGTGCTAAATGTGTTTCTAAAAAGAAAAAGCAGGACGTGAGTCGTGAGCCAAGATCATGACTCTTTTGCTCTTCTTCACATCAGTTTTCATCTGCGAGGAGGAGGAGGAGGGCGGCTCCTGATGTGCTGACACTTGGGGAAGTGCCTCTGTGCCGGCCTGGGGGCAAAGCGCCGGCCGCAGTCAGGGCAGGGCACGTAGTTGGGGTTTGGATTCGCGGGGGGCTGGGGCAGGTTCACAACTTTCCCTCCTTGCGTGATCACCTGCTGCACCTCCCTGGCCTGTTTGATGCTCCGAATGAAATCCTCGTGCTTCTGCCTCCAGTTGTTCTTTCTCAGCTGGGAACAGGAAATGAAACCAATAAAACAGCTTCCAGAAAAAGTCCAGACTAGCACTGCGTACACAGTCTGGTCGCAAACCATTCACAAGGCAAGAAAATATCAATACAGTAATAACTTAGCTTTCTGGGGCCACCTTTCAGGTCATTGGGTAGAGAGTACAATTTACGTAGTTATGGTTTTGTTTCCTGTGAGTGCTATTTGCTTGATATGTAGATTTTTACAACAGAATTCAGAAGTCACTAAGACACATTTATTCTGTCTGGCAAATGTGCCTTTGCGGCAGTTTTTCAGAAGAGTACTTCATAAAACACTTATTTATTGTTTACATTGATTTATAAGCTGAGTCTGACTCTAGGAGAAAAAAAGGGAAGCTTGGAAAGAGTTTAAGGATAGCCCTTACCACGATTGGCGGTTTAACCTTCTTCTTATGGATGTATGTCTCCAGTTCTGTTCCCTTGGCCCTGTGCTTGAAAGAGTCAAAAACCTTCCTCTTTGAATTCTGAAGCTTCTTGCAGATCTTGCTGTGTTTCTCCAGCCTCTCTACAGCAAACTTCCCGTGACACAGTTCACAGGGCACCAGCTGAGGGTTTCCACTCTGGCTATTCTCATATGGAAATTGCTCAGCGGTAGGGCAGATCAGACTTGTAGGGGACAAATATCTGTTTTCCACTGACAGAGTTTGTTCATCCAGACATGTGGTGTTATTTCTGAAGTGGCCCTGCGCGGTCTGTGCCGCTGACACGTCGCTTTCAGGGAGCCTTGCTTTCTTGAGATACTTTCTCCTTCCACAGGGGACGTCTTCTAGCCCACGGCTGCAAGGGCTCACTTGACGTCTCTCCTGATGGGAAAGCGCAGAGGGAAAGTGCGATTCTGCGCATCCGCCATCTTCCATTGGAGAACCATAATCAAGGTTGTCTCCTCTGATAGGAAGGGCTTTCCTTGGAGTGAAGGCTTTTTGCTTCTCCATTCTGCAGGTCAGAAGAGGCACGGCCTTAGAGCGGTGGTTGGCCCATGGTCCTCTGGGGCAAAGCTCGCTCTGCCTCGCCTCTATTTTCCCTTCCGGCCACCTCTCTGGAGTCTTCCATCTCTCTCGGAACCATCCTCAGCTCCTCCTGAGCTCTGAAGAGCTTCGCCTGCATCATGGCCTCCTTCTGGCGAATCTCGTCCTTCATCATGGCCTCCTTCCGGCGCATCTCATCCTGCAGGCTGGCCTCCCTCCGGCGATGCTCCTCCTTCAGCGCGGCCTCTGCCTCGGCCACTTTTCGTAGCTCCTCTTGCAACTGAAAGTGCTCCTTCCCATTGGCATGAGAAGGGCATTGCCCTGGAGGGGTCGCCACCATGGGGAGGACAGTCCTGTCCTTAGGTTTGCGTACTCTTGAGCCCCTCCTGCCCGGCCTCTCGCAGGGCCTCTCATGACCATCCTGAGGCGGGGTGAGGGCAAACAAGGAATCACTCTGTGCGTCCGGGCGGTCCACAGCCCGAACCTCACCAGGGCCGGAGACTTTCCTGTTACCCATAGGCTTCAGGGAGTAAGACCGATCATACCCCACAATGTTCTTCTCGGGGCCCTGTTGGGCTTGGAAGCGATAGCTGTTCCCCATCTTCTTCTCCGCAGCGTATTTGACATATTGGAAACATTTTCTCATCTTCTGTAGAGCTGCCTCCTGCCGCCGATTGTACATGGCGATCATTTTTTTCTCCTTTTCCTGCATCAGTTTCTCTTGGAAGGTGTCCTTCAGAAGCTGTATCTTGGGAGGCGGGCAGTACGTGGAGATCAGATCCTGTTGCCTTAAGGGCCCGGGTCGATTCGAGTCTGTGTCCTTCGGGGAGGGGGACAGAGCACCAGGCTTAGGACTGGGCTCCATTGGCAAATGAGATATGAGCTTTGTTTCCCAGGTATCTGGAAAAGGCAAAAATGGCAAATAAATGATATCCTGCACAGTCTAGTATGGTCTAATAGAAAAGAATAAAAAAAAACAATTCAGGAAATACACAACTTTTTAATATTAAACCTAATGGTGTTGAATGCTGCATGCTGACTCAGTAGGAGACAGATCCTAAACACAAACATTATAATAAACATTTGTTTCCCAAATAACATTCTCAATGTTCAGAATGCTTAAAGTCATGAGCTTTTTTAAAAATGTTTAACTGAAACCTGGAAATGTGCTATTTCATTTCAAAGCTTGTATTATATCTATGATATAAATGTTTTTTTATATAAAATTAACCCATTATGCAACAGGGGTTTGAGCAAAAGTCACTGTGAATAAGGGAATTTATCAATATTAATTAGCCGTTTCACTACATTATAGATAGCTGAAGGATTATGATACAGTATATCGATTTCGCTACAAATTGACAAGCATATTTGATGACACTTACCAAACAAGTTTTAAACAGCGGAGAAATAGTTCACCACGACGATAGCAATGCAATGTTTGACTGCATCTCCCTATGTGATATATCTGTATTTGGGTATATACAGATCACGTAATTCAGGGAGCACTGTTACGTCAGGTCACCAACCATTATTACGACGCTCATATGTCATAGAGCTCCTTAGGATGTTTGTATAATCTTTATCCACATTTTCATATGGCCGCAGTTACGGCGTTTATTTTACAGTTAATGTAACAGGGTGTCATTATATTTTTCTGTCTTTATGGTGGCAGACCACTTAAATAAATCTGAGTAGGCGGTTTCTACAAGTGGGTCAGATAAAATATTAAATATACAGTAAAAGCTCACACCTATTCATACCCTTTATGTACTGTATATCTACAATTACGTATACTACGTATACAGTTATCGTATACTATAATACGATAACTACCATTACAAAATGTCTCCCTTTTGATTTGAAGTGGTTCTTTTAAATAAGTAAATTGCAATCACTTAGCCTACATCTGAGCTCCTAATTCATCGCGACGACGGACTGAGACTCCAGTCGGATTTGTGAGAAGGGGTGTGCCTGTTTTAAAACCGATTCATACGTCTTAAACACATGGACATAGATAGCAGTCTGTGTTATATAATTTATCTTTTTATTTTATTTAAATTTAAGTATCACATACACATTTTCAAAGTAACTGTACCCCTTTTAATTATGATCCCCATCGCTCACAGCTCCGAAGGTGAGACGAGGGCTACTTCAGATGGGATTTCCAATATTTCTCTCTTAGCTTGTATACCGGTGGAAAGGAGAGGGGTCTTAAAACGTGTTGATAGTAAGATTGGGATGTATTTGCAGTCTAGATATAGTTTTTTTAATGTTCGGAGCCGCCACAGATTCATTTTCTTACGACTGCTTTTCTGGATGACAATGACAATGCAAACGATGGTGTTAAGGCGAGGCTGTGCCTTAAGGCTCCTCTGCTTACAATATTCAGCGCGTAAATCGCAAACGAGCGCCTTCCCTTACGATGAAAATGCAGAAAATAAGACCACGAGATTTAAACCTACGGCTTACAAATTTATGCGTAAACACTAAAACCGTATCTTTAGCAAAACTGGCGAGACAATGTGTTTTATCATTTAAAAAAGTACTGGAAAATAATTAAAGGTTATCACGATAAACAGAGGTTACTGATCTACTACTGTACGCTGTGACCAAAAATGAGAGTCCCCCGATCCTCGCAGCCTTCATGCTTTGGTCTTGGCCTGGCCGTTTTTTTTAAGATAATGGGGTCACGATTAATACCGCAGCTGATAAATTACTTACCTAAAAGCGTTCAGATACAAAAGCACTTGAGCTGTAATGTTTATATACTGTTGGCCCGATGACCTACTTCAAGAAGAATTGTTACATAGACCGCCAAGGACTGTCATCACACTTTACGTCATAAAGCGCTTTAAAACTTTTGACAAGTTCAACACCTCATATTTTGTACTGTTTATCATGGTAAAAGGAACTCAAAGCAATTCTAAAAATGATCGAAAGGTAAAAATACAAGCTTATACGAGCTGTCGTTTTAACATTTATAACATATATTTAAACAAAACATATATAATCTATTTTAATAAAATAGAAAAGTGTTCTTAGTCTTCACTTAAAAGCTGTTAGAAGCTGCCTTTCTGACAAGAGAGTTCTGTGAGTTCCACAGTCTCAGTGCAATAAAGTCAAAACCAGTTGCTTTTTATTTCCTGTTTTACGACAGAGCAAGGAGGGTGTCCACAGACCACTGTGCACCTGCAGACTGATATGGGGGGTAAAAAGTCTAGAAGTTAGTAAATAAGATTTTAACATATGTTCTAAAACACACCGGACACCTCTACAGTGATGCCAACACAGTGATCTGAGCTCCTTCTTTGAGTTAAATCCTAGCATCTGCATTTTTTACAAGTTGTTGCTATGGCAGAGCATGACCAGAGCATAACAGAAACCACCCATTTTCTAACCGCTTCATCCAATTCAGGGTCAGGTGGTCAGGGGGTCGGGGGGTCACGGGGGAGCCAGAGCCTCAGAAAGTAATAAGCAGGAGATACCTGAGACTGGATGGTAGTCCAATGCAGGGAAGACACAGATACTCACCAATTATCCCAGAAGCCAATTAACCTACCAGTAGTTCTTTGAACTGTGGGAGGAAGCCGGAGCACCCAAAGCAAACTCATGCAAACATGGGGAGAACATACAAGCACCATACAGATAGCACCCCAGGTCCAGAAGTGTACCCAGGGCCTCAGCACTGTGAGCTAGCATTGCTAAACACTGGGCTACTGTGCATGCTAATTTCTAGGCATCAGGTGATCAATCAGGTAGTGTTTCTCAGATAAAAGGACACCAGTTATTTAGTATGAGATTCAAATTGACCTCAGAACAAAATATAACTTATGTTATATAACTTATATAGAACTTACTACAGCATAACTGTCTTATTTGGCTCTTGTAGAAAATATTAACAGCATGCCTATTAAACATACAGTATCTAGCAATCAGCAATCAAAATAAAAACATTTCCAAACATGGAAACTGCCCAGTTAATGAAGCATTTCAAAGACATTAATCTATTCAATAATTACAGTTTTAAGTAGATAACAGATTTATATTCAGATTACGAAAGCATCATAACAACTGCTGCTTGTGTAAGGAATCCATGAATACCACTGTACATGAGAATTCCACACCTATTTGTAATCAATACACAAAATCCTATTGAATTTCAGGTACTTGTTTATTCAGCATTGCTTGACTCCGCGGACTCCTTGTTGTTTCAATATTCTAGCAATAGGACTAATCGCCAATACAGTGCCGTTGTAATCTATTCCTTCTGCCAGCAGAGGACGGTATTCGCACAGCCAGTTCAGGATAAGATACGCTCCTCGCAGTTCACAGTACAACTGGCCAAAGCCGTATTCGGAATATGCTCTCGATAACCTCGTTTAGTTTAAGTACGGCCATATTTCATATCAACCCACAGATGCATTGCATAAACACTAGAATTCTGGTTGTACTTAAATTGACCTTATACGTTTTGGATTATGTTTAACCTTCTTCAATTTCTTCAACCATATTTTGAGATGATTACGTTTACAGAAGCAAATATTATTCAGTGCTTTTTCTTCACTCCTTTAATCAAACCCACATTTCTATAAGGAGGGCCATTGTGAAACTCCCCAAAGTGAGCTGAATTAATCTTTTATTCTTCACACCTGCGAAGTCATTCCTTCATTGTGTAATATGAAGGCCTTTCATTATTCACGTATACTACAACATCTGAAAATAATCGGTCTTGAAATAGTTGAATGAAAGAAAATCCTGAATAACTCCTCCAAATGCGTGTTACACTTTCATCAAGTACACACACTTTGAATGTGATGAACTATAAAAAGTTATTTTAACCATACCCAATGGAGCTCAGGAGTGCGATTGCATACACAATCATGTATTCAGTGTTTGGACATAAGCCGTACATCAGAACAATCATTTCACTAACACAGCTCCGTGTTGAGTGACTTCCCTCCAAGAACACAAAGTCACTTTCCCTTAGCAATTATTGCATGGACTTAGATTATCTGCCTTCTGCATCAAGCCCTGTATGATATACTGTACAAAGCCAAGCTTTGGGATAGTGCTTTGTTTGGATCCTTGTCTTGATCCTTTTGGATCCCAGGCTGCTCATTTGCAAATGAGTTTTGACATTAATTAAAGTGACTATAGCAATGAGGTGGCACTGTGGTTCACAGAGCTGGGGTCCTGGGTTCAATTCCTGGGGTGCAGTCTGGATGGAATTGTATGTTCTCCCTTCATTTGTGTGGATTTCTTCCAGGTGCTCCAGTTTCTTCCCACAGTCCAAAGACATACAGTACTAGTAGGTTAAGGTGGAACTACAGTCCCAATTTTGCAGACACAAAAGTATTTAATTTCAGTCACAAAATAAAATCATTGACATTATAGAAAAACTTTACAAACTCAAAATTGAGCACAAAATCATGAATTTTGTGAAAGGACTGTAAGTTACGCCATGTTGTAACAAATTCGCATTCAAGTTCCACACAAATTGCGATGTGATGCAGCCCTTCCTGCTCACTAATCACTGTAATGACTAATGCAATGTGATGTAGGAGAGAAAAGGTATAGGTTATGCAGCAAACATTTCACTGCAAAAAACGTTCCATTCCAAGGTTCTTTATGCAGAGTTAACAATGTAATATTATTTATTGGCAAAAACGTAAAAAAGTTGAGAGCAATATTTCCATTGGATTAAACGAGATGTATTCACAAGCCTGCTCCTTTACAATGTCACAGGGCCACATCAGATTACAGGAAGTTTTGCTGCCTCGTTCTGAATCGCAGAACATGGTAATTCTTTAACCTTGAAATGTAGTCTATTTTGTGATGTAATGATGCAATGTCCCTTTACTGAGAGCCAGCAATCAACGGATGTGTCTGATCGTGAATGGTTTTCCCTGTTGTTTGTTGTATTACTTGGTGTTGCATTTTAAGCTGTGCATGAGGCAGGACCCGGAGGCTGCTGCTTCTGCTGGTGCTTCTGCTGGGATTGAGGAAGAGCTGAGCGCCATGTAAGGCAAAGACACTGCGTTCCACTTTATCAGGTGCCTGGAGTGTAAGAGCTGCAGATAATATTGAGTCACATTAATCCCAACATATTTCAAATATTATGAAAATTAAATAAATTAAATCAAATAACTTTCATTAAAAAAATCAATCACTCTTTACCTTGCTTTTTCAGTTGTTTTTAAGGAAAATTGATGCCGAGAATGTGTGAATACTACTTTTTGATGGTTCCAAGACCAATGTGACCTGTTCTATTGCCTGCCAATTGTACGTTCCAGGTTGAAAAATTATTTTTAGGAGGTCAAGGTGTATGAATGATAAGAGAAAAACTGAAATAACCACAGCTACGCAAACACCAGTCCACCAAAAAAAAAATCATTTAATTAAAATAAGGTAACATTTTTTTTTCATCATCATACGGATGAACTGTGCTAAATGTGTTTCTAAAAAGAAAAAGCAGGACGTGAGTCGTGAGCCAAGATCATGACTCTTTTGCTCTTCTTCACATCAGTTTTCATCTGCGAGGAGGAGGAGGAGGGCGGCTCCTGATGTGCTGACACTTGGGGATGTGCCTCTGTGCCGGCCTGGGGGCAAAGCGCCGGCCGCAGTGAGGGCAGGGCACGTAGTCGGGGTTTGGATTCGCGGGGGGCTGGGGCAGGTTCACAACTTTCCCTCCTTGCGTGATCACCTGCTGCACCTCCCTGGCCTGTTTGATGCTCCGAATGAAATCCTCGTGCTTCTGCCTCCAGTTGTTCTTTCTCAGCTGGGAACAGGAAATGAAACCAATAAAACAGCTTCCAGAAAAAGTCCAGACTAGCACTGCGTACACAGTCTGGTCGCAAACCATTCACAAGGCAAGAAAATATCAATACAGTAATAACTTAGCTTTCTGGGGCCACCTTTCAGGTCATTGGGTAGAGAGTACAATTTACGTAGTTATGGTTTTGTTTCCTGTGAGTGCTATTTGCTTGATATGTAGATTTTTACAACAGAATTCAGAAGTCACTAAGACACATTTATTCTGTCTGGAAAATGTGCCTTTGCGGCAGTTTTTCAGAAGAGTACTTCATAAAACACTTATTTATTGTTTACATTGATTTATAAGCTGAGTCTGACTCTAGGAGAAAAAAAGGGAAGCTTGGAAAGAGTTTAAGGATAGCCCTTACCACGATTGGCGGTTTAACCTTCTTCTTATGGATGTATGTCTCCAGTTCTGTTCCCTTGGCCCTGTGCTTGAAAGAGTCAAAAAACTTCCTCTTTGAATTCTGAAGCTTCTTGCAGATCTTGCTGTGTTTCTCCAGCCTCTCTACAGCAAACTTCCTGTGACACAGTTCACAGGGCACCAGCTGAGGGTTTCCACTCTGGCTATTCTCATATGGAAATTGCTCAGCGGTAGGGCAGATCAGACTTGTAGGGGACAAATATCTGTTTTCCACTGACAGAGTTTGTTCATCCAGACATGTGGTGTTATATCTGAAGTGGGCCTGCGCGGCCTGTGCCGCTGACACGTCGCTTTCAGGGAGCCTTGCTTTCTTGAGATACTTTCTCCTTCCACAGGGGACGTCTTCTAGCCCACGGCTGCAAGGGCTCACTTGACGTCTCTCCTGATGGGAAAGCGCAGAGGGAAAGTGCGATTCTGCGCATCTGCCATCTTCCATTGGAGAACCATAATCAAGGTTGTCTCCTCTGATAGGAAGGGCTTTCCTTGGAGTGAAGGCTTTTTGCTTCTCCATTCTACAGGTCAGAAGAGGCACGGCCTTAGAGTGGTGGTTGGCCCATGGTCCTCTGGGGCAAAGCTCGCTCTGCCTCGCCTGGAGTGTCTTCCTTAGGGTCAGGAGTCCTCTATTTTCCCTTCCGGCCACCTCTCTGGAGTCTTCCATCTCTCTCGGAACCATCCTCAGCTCCTCCTGAGCTCTGAAGAGCTTCGCCTGCATCATGGCCTCCTTCTGGCGAATCTCGTCCTTCATCATGGCCTCCTTCCGGCGCATCTCATCCTGCAGGCTGGCCTCTCTCCGGCGATGCTCCTCCTTCAGTGCGGCCTCTGCCTCGGCCACTTTTCGTAGCTCCTCTTGCAACTGAAAGTGCTCCTTCCCATTGGCATGAGAAGGGCATTGCCCTGGAGGGGTCGCCACCATGGGGAGGACAGTCCTGTCCTTAGGTTTGCGTACTCTTGAGCCCCTCCTGCCCGGCCTCTCGCAGGGCCTCTCATGACCATCCTGAGGCGGGGTGGGGGCAAACAAGGAATCACTCTGTGCTTCCGGGCGGTCCACAGCCCGAACCTCACCAGGGCCGGAGACTTTCCTGTTACCCATAGGCTTCAGGGGGTAAGACCGATCATACCCCACAATGTTCTTCTCGGGGCCCTGTTGGGCTTGGAAGTGATAGCTGTTCCCCGTCTTCTTCTCCGCAGCGTATTTGACATATTGGAAACATTTTCTCATCTTCTGTAGAGCTGCCTCCTGCCGCCGATTGTACATGGCGATCATTTTTTTCTCCTTTTCCTGCATCAGTTTCTCTTGGAAGGTGTCCTTCAGAAGCTGTATCTTGGGAGGCGGGCAGTACGTGGAAATCAGATCCTGATGCCTTAAGGGCGCGGGTCGATTCGAGTCTGTGTCCTTCGGGGAGGGGGACAGAGCACCAGGCTTAGGACTGGGCTCCATTGGCAAATGAGATATGAGCTTTGTTTCCCAGGTATCTGGAAAAGGCAAAAATGGCAAATAAATGATATCCTGCACAGTCTAGTATGGTCTAATAGAAAAGAATAAAAAAAAAACAATTCAGGAAATACACAACTTTTTAATATTAAACCTAATGGTGTTGAATGCTGCATGCTGACTCAGTAGGAGACAGATCCTAAACATAAACATTATAATAAACATTTGTTTCCCAAATAACATTCTCAATGTTCAGAATGCTTAAAGTCATGAGCTTTTTTAAAAATGTTTAACTGAAACCTGGAAATGTGCTATTTCATTTCAAAGCTTGTATTATATCTATGATATAAATGTTTTTTTATATAAAATTAACCCATTATGCAACAGGGGTTTGAGCAAAAGTCACTGTGAATAAGGGAATTTATCAATATTAATTAGCCGTTTCACTACATTATAGATAGCTGAAGGATTATGATACAGTATATCGATTTCGCTACAAATTGACAAGCATATTTGATAGTTCAGGTGGGTAGCTGCGTCAGCATGCGTAGGCTGCAAAGGAACAAGTAATAGGTTTATTCCATGCTGAAAAAAAGAAGAAAGAGAACACAACGTTTCGGCCGTGGAGCCTTCTTCAGGTGTGAGAGAGACAGGGCAGTAGGCAAAGGTAAAGTAGCGGGAGAACAAAGGTTGGGAGAGAGGAGGAGTGAGAGGCGGGAGCAGGGGACAGAAAGAGAGGCCAATCAAGAGGTGTGAAGTCAGAATGGGTGCAGAGAGGTGTGAAATGAAACTTCCAATGAATGGAGAAAATTTAAAAGAACAGTAATCTGTCGTTAAGGGAAGGGAGAATGTGTGATCCTAACTGCAGAATAATTTTAGTTTCGGTGGTCTTTCTGATGTATGAGTTCGGAAAACCGTCTTTGGTTTATAAAAATAGGTTTATTTTTTCAGCATGGAATAAACCTATTACTTGTTCCTTTGCAAGCATATTTGATGACACTTACCAAACAAGTTTTAAACAGCGGAGAAATAGTTCACCACGACGATAGCAATGCAATGTTTGACTGCATCTCCCTATGTGATATATCTGTATTTGGGTATATACAGATCACGTAATTCAGGGAGCACTGTTACGTCAGGTCACCAACCATTATTACGACGCTCATATGTCATAGAGCTCCTTAGGATGTTTGTATAATCTTTATCCACATTTTCATATGGCCGCAGTTACGGCGTTTATTTTACAGTTAATGTAACAGGGTGTCATTATATTTTTCTGTCTTTATGGTGGCAGACCACTTAAATAAATCTGAGTAGGCGGTTTCTACAAGTGGGTCAGATAAAATATTAAATATACAGTAAAAGCTCACACCTATTCATACCCTTTATGTACTGTATATCTACAATTACGTATACTACGTATACAGTTATCGTATACTATAATACGATAACTACCATTACAAAATGTCTCCCTTTTGATTTGAAGTGGTTCTTTTAAATAAGTAAATTGCAATCACTTAGCCTACATCTGAGCTCCTAATTCATCGCGACGACGGACTGAGACTCCAGTCGGATTTGTGAGAAGGGGTGTGCCTGTTTTAAAACCGATTCATACGTCTTAAACACATGGACATAGATAGCAGTCTGTGTTATATAATTTATCTTTTTATTTTATTTAAATTTAAGTATCACATACACATTTTCAAAGTAACTGTACCCCTTTTAATTATGATCCCCATCGCTCACAGCTCCGAAGGTGAGACGAGGGCTACTTCAGATGGGATTTCCAATATTTCTCTCTTAGCTTGTATACCGGTGGAAAGGAGAGGGGTCTTAAAACGTGTTGATAGTAAGATTGGGATGTATTTGCAGTCTAGATATAGTTTTTTTAATGTTCGGAGCCGCCACAGATTCATTTTCTTACGACTGCTTTTCTGGATGACAATGACAATGCAAACGATGGTGTTAAGGCGAGGCTGTGCCTTAAGGCTCCTCTGCTTACAATATTCAGCGCGTAAATCGCAAACGAGCGCCTTCCCTTACGATGAAAATGCAGAAAATAAGACCACGAGATTTAAACCTACGGCTTACAAATTTATGCGTAAACACTAAAACCGTATCTTTAGCAAAACTGGCGAGACAATGTGTTTTATCATTTTAAAAAGTACTGGAAAATAATTAAAGGTTATCACGATAAACAGAGGTTACTGATCTACTACTGTACGCTGTGACCAAAAATGAGAGTCCCCCGATCCTCGCAGCCTTCATGCTTTGGTCTTGGCCTGGCCGTTTTTTTTTTAGGATAATGGGGTCAAGTTAAGAAATTATGCAAGTTTCTAATCAAATCCAAGGGCGCCCCGATCTCCTAAACATCTTTAGAAGGCCGACGGACCACACTGCACGGTCCGGGTCCGTTCCCTGACCCGGTTCTGGATAATGCCAGCTTAAAGTGAAAAATTCTACTGTACATATTATGTTTCTTATTATGGTATATATGTATAATGTGGCGCGACCGCTTCACGAAGCTAGAAAGAAAGTTATCCGCCATTTTTATTTTACCTGCAATTGAATTTGCCATTAAAATCACGATTAATACCGCAGCTGCTAAATAACTTACCTAAAAGCGTTCAGATACAAAAGCACTTGAGCTGTAATGTTTGTATACTGTTGGCCCGATGACCTACTTCAAGAAGAATTGTTACATAGACCGCCAAGGACTGTCATCACACTTTACGTCATAAAGCGCTTTAAAACTTTAGACAAGTTCAACACCTCATATTTTGTACTGTTTATCATGGTAAAAGCAACTCAAAGCAATTATAAAAATGATCGAAAGGTAAAAATACAAGCTTATACGAGCTGTCGTTTTAACATTTATAACATATATTTAAACAAAACATATATAATCTATTTTAATAAAATAGAAAAGTGTTCTTAGTCTTCACTTAAAAGCTGTTAGAAGCTGCCTTTCTGACAAGAGAGTTCTGTGAGTTCCACAGTCTCAGTGCATTAAAGTCAAAACCAGTTGCTTTTTATTTCCTGTTTTACGACAGAGCAAGGAGGGTGTCCACAGACCACTGTGCACCTGCAGGCTGATATGGGGGGTAAAAAGTCTAGAAGTTAGTAAATAAGATTTTAGCACATGTTCTAAAACAAACCGGACACCTGTACAGTGATGCCAACACAGTAATCTGAGCTCCTTCTTTGAGTTAAATCCTAGCATCTGCATTTTTTACAAGTTGTTGCTATGGCAGAGCATGACCAGAGCATAACAGAAACCACCCATTTTCTAACCGCTTCATCCAATTCAGGGTCAGGGGGTCAGGGGGTCGCGGGGCACGGGGGAGCCAGAGCCTCAGAAAGTAATAAGCAGGAGATACCTGGGACTGGATGGTAGTCCAATGCAGGGAAGACACAGACACTCACCAATTATCCCAGAAGCCAATTAACCTACCAGTAGTTCTTTGAACTGTGGGAGGAAGCCGGAGCACCCAAAGCAAACTCATGCAAACATGGGGAGAACATACAAGCTCCATACAGATAGCACCCCAGGTCCAGAAGTGTACCCAGGGCCTCAGCACTGTGAGCTAGCAATGCTAAACGCTGGGCTACTGTGCATGCTAATTTCTAGGCATCAGGTGATCAATCAGGTAGTGTTTCTCAGATAAAAGGACACCAGTTATTTAGTATGAGATTCAAATTGACCTCAGAACAAAATATAACTTATGTTATATAACTTATATAGAACTTACTACAGCATAACTGTCTTATTTGGCTCTTGTAGAAAATATTAACAGCATGCCTATTAAACATACAGTATCTAGCAATCAGCAATTAAAATAAAAACATTTCCAAACATGGAAACTGCCCAGTTAATGAAGCATTTCAAAGACATTAATCTATTAAATAATTACAGTTTTAAGTAGATAACAGATTTATATTCAGATTACGAAAGCATCATAACAACTGCTGCTTGTGTAAGGAATCCATGAATACCACTGTACATGAGAATTCCACACCTATTTGTAATCAATACACAAAATCCTATTGAATTTCAGGTACTTGTTTATTCAGCATTGCTTGACTCCGCGGACTCCTTGTTGTTTCAATATTCTAGCAATAGGACTAATCGCCAATACAGTGCCGTTGTAATCTATTCCTTCTGCCAGCAGAGGACGGTATTCGCACAGCCAGTTCAGGATAAGATACGCTCCTCGCAGTTCACAGTACAACTGGCCAAAGCCGTATTCGGAATATGCTCTCGATAACCTCGTTTAGTTTAAGTACGGCCATATTTCATATCAACCCATAGATGCATTGCATAAACACTAGAATTCTGGTTGTACTTAAATTGACCTTATACGTTTTGGATTATGTTTAACCTTCTTCAATTTCTTCAACCATATTTTGAGATGATTACGTTTACAGAAGCAAATATTATTCAGTGCTTTTTCTTCACTCCTTTAATCAAACCCACATTTCTATAAGGAGGGCCATTGTGAAACTCCCCAAAGTGAGCTGAATTAATCTTTTATTCTTCACACCTGCGAAGTCATTCCTTCATTGTGTAATATGAAGGCCTTTCATTATTCACGTATACTACAACATCTGAAAATAATCGGTCTTGAAATAGTTGAATGAAAGAAAATCCTGAATAACTCCTCCAAATGCGTGTTACACTTTCATCAAGTACACACACTTTGAATGTGATGAACTATAAAAAGTTATTTTAACCATCATTAACTGTGGCTGAAAAGCTGATCAACATATTTGTATTCTCTCGAATTGACTACTGCAATGCTCTGCTCCCTGGGGTATCTAAATCTACTCTGAACAAGCTGCAGTATGTCCAAAATTCAGCAGCCAGAATCCTGACCAGATCTAGTGCAAGTGTTCACATTACTTCTATCCTGGAGTCCTTGCACTGGCTTCCGGTCAAATTCCGCGTAGACTTTAAAATCCTCATGCTCACCTACAAGGCTTTACATGGCTTGGCACCTCAATACCTGTCTGAACTTTTATCGCCCTACTCCCCACCTCGCAACCTCCGCTCTTCAAATTCTGCCCTCCTTACTGTCCCCCAAGCCCGTCTACATTGTATGGGCGACAGGGCCTTCTCCTGCTATGCCCCCAAGCTCTGGAACTCCTTGCCCAAGGATATTAGAGAGTCACCTTCTCTAAACTCCTTCAAATCCAGACTCAAAACCCTCCTTTTCAGAAAAGCCTTTACTTAACTGGTTCCATTCTTCACCCCTCTGCTCTTCTTAATACCATCTTCAACGGTCTCCTCTATTGTTATTGTTGTATTGTTGTAATTATAATTGTGTCCTGTCTTGTGAAATTTTCTTATTTATTGTTGTAGTCTTCTTATTTATTGTTATTGTCATCCTGTAAAGCGCTTTGAGAAGCCACCTTTAAAGGCGCTATATAAAATAAAGTTTATTATTATTATTATTATTATTATACCCAATGGAGCTCAGGAGTGCGATTGCATACACAATCATGTTTTCAGTGTTTGGACATCAGCCGTACATCAGAACAATCATTTCACTAACACAGCTCCATGTTGAGTGACTTCCCTCCAAGAACACAAAGTCACTTTCCCTTAGCAATTATTGCATGGACTTTGATTATCTGCCTTCTGCATCAAGCCCTGTATTATATACGGTACAAAGCCAAGCTTTGGGATAGTGCTTTGTTTGGATCCTTGTCTTGATCCTTTTGGATCCCAGGCTGCTCATTTGCAAATGAGTTTTGACATTAATTATAGTGACTATAGCAATGAGCTGGCACTGTGGTTCACAGAGCTGGGGTCCTGGGTTCAATTCCTGGGGTGCAGTCTGGATGGAATTGTATGTTCTCCCTTCATTTGTGTGGATTTCTTCCAGGTGCTCCAGTTTCTTCCCACAGTCCAAAGACATACAGTACTAGTAGGTTAAGGTGGAACTACAGTCCCAATTTTGCAGACACAAAATTATTTAATTTCAGTCACAAAATAAAATCATTGACATTATAGAAAAACTTTACAAACTCAAAATTGAGCACAAAATCATGAATTTTGTGAAAGGACTGTAAGTTACGCCATGTTGTAACAAATTCGCATTCAAGTTCCACACAAATTGCGATGTGATGCAGCCCTTCCTGCTCACTAATCACTGTAATGACTAATGCAATGTGATGTAGGAGAGAAAGGGTATAGGTTATGCAGCAAACATTTCACTGCAAAAAACGTTCCATTCCAAGGTTCTTTATGCAGAGTTAACAATGTAGTATTATTTATTGGCAAAAACGTAAAAAAGTTGAGAGTTATATTTCCATTGGATTAAACTAGATGTATTCACAAGCCTGCTCCTTTACAATGTCATAGGGCCACAACAGATTATAGGAAGTTTTGCTGCCTCGTTCTGAATCGCAGAACATGGTAATTCTTTAACCTTGAAATGTAGTCTATTTTGTGATGTAATGATGCAATGTCCCTTTACTGAGAGCCAGCAATCAACGGATGTGTCTGATCGTGAATGGTTTTCCCTGTTGTTTGTTGTATTACTTGGTGTTGCATTTTAAGCTGTGCATGAGGCAGGACCCGGAGGCTGCTGCTTCTGCTGGTGCTTCTGCTGGGATTGAGGAAGAGCTGAGCGCCATGTAAGGCAAAGACACTGCGTTCCACTTTATCAGGTGCCTGGAGTGTAAGAGCTGCAGATAATATTGAGTCACATTAATCCCAACATATTTCAAATATTATGAAAATTAAATAAATTAAATCAAATAACTTTCATTAAAAAAATCAATCACTCTTTACCTTGCTTTTTCAGTTGTTTTTAAGGAAAATTGATGCCGAGAATGTGTGAATACTGCTTTTTGATGGTTCCAAGACCAATGTGACCTGTTCTATTGCCTGCTAATTGTACGTTCCAGGTTGAAAAATTATTTTTAGGAGGTCAAGGTGTATGAATGATAAGAGAAAAACTGAAATAACCACAGCTATGCAAACACCAGTCCACCAAAAAAAAATCATTTAATTAAAATAAGGTAACATTTTTTTTCATCATCATACGGATGAACTGTGCTAAATGTGTTTCTAAAAAGAAAAAGCAGGACGTGAGTCGTGAGCCAAGATCATGACTCTTTTGCTCTTCTTCACATCAATTTTCATCTGCGAGGAGGAGGAGGAGGGCGGCTCCTGATGTGCTGACACTTGGGGATGTGCCTCTGTGCCGGCCTGGGGGCAAAGCGCCGGCCGCAGTGAGGGCAGGGCACGTAG
This sequence comes from Lepisosteus oculatus, assembly GCF_040954835.1. Lineage (NCBI taxonomy): Eukaryota > Metazoa > Chordata > Actinopteri > Semionotiformes > Lepisosteidae > Lepisosteus > Lepisosteus oculatus. Next base: position 90,452 of record NW_027167654.1, on the reverse strand, counting down.
TCGGGGTTTGGATTCGCGGGGGGCTGGGGCAGGTTCACAACTTTCCCTCCTTGCGTGATCACCTGCTGCACCTCCCTGGCCTGTTTGATGCTCCGAATGAAATCCTCGTGCTTCTGCCTCCAGTTGTTCTTTCTCAGCTGGGAACAGGAAATGAAACCAATAAAACAGCTTCCAGAAAAAGTCCAGACTAGCACTGCGTACACAGTCTGGTCGCAAACCATTCACAAGGCAAGAAAATATCAATACAGTAATAACGTAGCTTTCTGGGGCCACCTTTCAGGTCATTGGGTAGAGAGTACAATTTACGTAGTTATGGTTTTGTTTCCTGTGAGTGCTATTTGCTTGATATGTAGATTTTTACAACAGAATTCAGAAGTCACTAAGACACATTTATTCTGTCTGGCAAATGTGCCTTTGCGGCAGTTTTTCAGAAGAGTACTTCATAAAACACTTATTTATTGTCTACATTGATTTATAAGCTGAGTCTGACTCTAGGAGAAAAAAAGGGAAGCTTGGAAAGAGTTTAAGGATAGCCCTTACCACGATTGGCGGTTTAACCTTCTTCTTATGGATGTATGTCTCCAGTTCTGTTCCCTTGGCCCTGTGCTTGAAAGAGTCAAAAACCTTCCTCTTTGAATTCTGAAGCTTCTTGCAGATCTTGCTGTGTTTCTCCAGCCTCTCTACAGCAAACTTCCCGTGACACAGTTCACAGGGCACCAGCTGAGGGTTTCCACTCTGGCTATTCTCATATGGAAATTGCTCAGCGGTAGGGCACATCAGACTTGTAGGGGACAAATATCTGTTTTCCACTGACAGAGTTTGTTCATCCAGACATGTGGTGTTATTTCTGAAGTGGCCCTGCGCGGCCTGTGCCGCTGACACGTCGCTTTCAGGGAGCCTTGCTTTCTTGAGATACTTTCTCCTTCCACAGGGGACGTCTTCTAGCCCACGGCTGCAAGGGCTCACTTGACGTCTCTCCTGATGGGAAAGCGCAGAGGGAAAGTGCGATTCTGCGCATCCGCCATCTTCCATTGGAGAACCATAATCAAGGTTGTCTCCTCTGATAGGAAGGGCTTTCCTTGGAGTGAAGGCTTTTTGCTTCTCCATTCTGCAGGTCAGAAGAGGCACGGCCTTAGAGCGGTGGTTGGCCCATGGTCCTCTGGGGCAAAGCTCGCTCTGCCTCGCCTCTATTTTCCCTTCCGGCCACCTCTCTGGAGTCTTCCATCTCTCTCGGAACCATCCTCAGCTCCTCCTGAGCTCTGAAGAGCTTCGCCTGCATCATGGCCTCCTTCTGGCGAATCTCGTCCTTCATCATGGCCTCCTTCCGGCGCATCTCATCCTGCAGGCTGGCCTCCCTCCGGCAATGCTCCTCCTTCAGCGCGGCCTCTGCCTCGGCCACTTTTCGTAGCTCCTCTTGCAACTGAAAGTGCTCCTTCCCATTGGCATGAGAAGGGCATTGCCCTGGAGGGGTCGCCACCATGGGGAGGACAGTCCTGTCCTTAGGTTTGCGTACTCTTGAGCCCCTCCTGCCCGGCCTCTCGCAGGGCCTCTCATGACCATCCTGAGGCGGGGTGGGGGCAAACAAGGAATCACTCTGTGCGTCCGGGCGGTCCACAGCCCGAACCTCACCAGGGCCGGAGACTTTCCTGTTACCCATAGGCTTCAGGGGGTAAGACCGATCATACCCCACAATGTTCTTCTCGGGGCCCTGTTGGGCTTGGAAGCGATAGCTGTTCCCCATCTTCTTCTCCGCAGCGTATTTGACATATTGGAAACATTTTCTCATCTTCTGTTTAGCTGCCTCCTGCCGCCGATTGTACATGGCGATCATTTTTTTCTCCTTTTCCTGCATCAGTTTCTCTTGGAAGGTGTCCTTCAGAAGCTGTATCTTGGGAGGCGGGCAGTACGTGGAAATCAGATCCTGTTGCCTTAAGGGCGCGGGTCGATTCGAGTCTGTGTCCTTCGGGGAGGGGGACAGAGCACCAGGCTTAGGACTGGGCTCCATTGGCAAATGAGATATGAGCTTTGTTTCCCAGGTATCTGGAAAAGGCAAAAATGGCAAATAAATGATATCCTGCACAGTCTAGTATGGTCTAATAGAAAAGAATAAAAAAAAACAATTCAGGAAATACACAACTTTTGAATATTAAACCTAATGGTGTTGAATGCTGCATGCTGACTCAGTAGGAGATAGATCCTAAACATAAACATTATAATAAACATTTGTTTCCCAAATAACATTCTCAATGTTCAGAATGCTTAAAGTCATGAGCTTTTTTAAAAATGTTTAACTGAAACCTGGAAATGTGCTATTTCATTTCAAAGCTTGTATTATATCTATGATATAAATGTTTTTTTATATAAAATTAACCCATTATGCAACAGGGGTTTGAGCAAAAGTCACTGTGAATAAGGGAATTTATCAATATTAATTAGCCGTTTCACTACATTATAGATAGCTGAAGGATTATGATACAGTATATCGATTTCGCTACAAATTGACAAGCATATTTGATGACACTTACCAAACAAGTTTTAAACAGCGGAGAAATAGTTCACCACGACGATAGCAATGCAATGTTTGACTGCATCTCCCTATGTGATATATCTGTATTTGGGTATATACAGATCACGTAATTCAGGGAGCACTGTTACGTCAGGTCACCAACCATTATTACGACGCTCATTTGTCATAGAGCTCCTTAGGATGTTTGTATAATCTTTATCCAAATTTTCATATGGCCGCAGTTACGGCGTTTATTTTACAGTTAATGTAACAGGGTGTCATTATATTTTTCTGTCTTTATGGTGGCAGACCACTTAAATAAATCTGAGTAGGCGGTTTCTACAAGTGGGTCAGATAAAATATTAAATATACAGTAAAAGCTCACACCTATTCATACCCTTTATGTACTGTATATCTACAATTACGTATACTACGTATACAGTTATCGTATACTATAATACGATAACTACCATTACAAAATGTCTCCCTTTTGATTTGAAGTGGTTCTTTTAAATAAGTAAATTGCAATCACTTAGCCTACATCTGAGCTCCTAATTCATCGCGACGACGGACTGAGACTCCAGTCGGATTTGTGAGAAGGGGTGTGCCTGTTTTAAAACCGATTCATACGTCTTAAACACATGGACATAGATAGCAGTCTGTGTTATATAATTTATCTTTTTATTTTATTTAAATTTAAGTATCACATACACATTTTCAAAGTAACTGTACCCCTTTTAATTATGATCCCCATCGCTCACAGCTCCGAAGGTGAGACGAGGGCTACTTCAGATGGGATTTCCAATATTTCTCTCTTAGCTTGTATACCGGTGGAAAGGAGAGGGGTCTTAAAACGTGTTGATAGTAAGATTGGGATGTATTTGCAGTCTAGATATAGTTTTTTTAATGTTCGGAGCCGCCACAGATTCATTTTCTTACGACTGCTTTTCTGGATGACAAGGACAATGCAAACGATGGTGTTAAGGCGAGGCTGTGCCTTAAGGCTCCTCTGCTTACAATATTCAGCGCGTAAATCGCAAACGAGCGCCTTCCCTTACGATGAAAATGCAGAAAATAAGACCACGAGATTTAAACCTACGGCTTACAAATTTATGCGTAAACACTAAAACCGTATCTTTAGCAAAACTGGCGAGACAATGTGTTTTATCATTTAAAAAAGTACTGGAAAATAATTAAAGGTTATCACGATAAACACAGGTTACTGATCTACTACTGTACGCTGTGACCAAAAATGAGAGTCCCCCGATCCTCGCAGCCTTCATGCTTTGGTCTTGGCCTGGCCGTTTTTTTTAAGATAATGGGGTCAAGTTAAGAAATTATGCAAGTTTCTAATCAAATCCAAGGGCGCCTCGATCTCCTAAACATCTTTAGAAGGCCGGCGGACCACACTGCACGGTCCGGGTCCGGGCCCTGACCCGGTTCTGGATAATGCCAGCTTAAAGTGAAAAATTCTACTGTACATATTATGTTTCTTATTATGGTATATATGTATAATATAGCGCGACCGCTTCACGAAGCTAGAAAGAAAGTTATCCGCCATTTTTATTTTACCTGCAATTGAATTTGCCATTAAAATCATTATTAATACCGCAGCTGCTAAATAACTTACCTAAAAGCGTTCAGATACAAAAGCACTTGAGCTGTAATGTTTGTATACTGTTGGCCCGATGACCTACTTCAAGAAGAATTGTTACATAGACCGCCAAGGACTGTCATCACACTTTACGTCATAAAGCGCTTTAAAACTTTAGACAAGTTCAACACCTCATATTTTGTACTGTTTATCATGGTAAAAGCAACTCAAAGCAATTATAAAAATGATCGAAAGGTAAAAATACAAGCTTATACGAGCTGTCGTTTTAACATTTATAACATATATTTAAACAAAACATATATCATCTATTTTAATAAAATAGAAAAGTGTTCTTAGTCTTCACTTAAAAGCTGTTAGAAGCTGCCTTTCTGACAAGAGAGTTCTGTGAGTTCCACAGTCTCAGTGCATTAAAGTCAAAACCAGTTGCTTTTTATTTCCTGTTTTACGACAGAGCAAGGAGGGTGTCCACAGACCACTGTGCACCTGCAGGCTGATATGGGGGGTAAAAAGTCTAGAAGTTAGTAAATAAGATTTTAGCACATGTTCTAAAACAAACCGGACACCTGTACAGTGATGCCAACACAGTGCTCTGAGCTCCTTCTTTGAGTTAAATCCTAGCATCTGCATTTTTTACAAGTTGTTGCTATGGCAGAGCATGACCAGAGCATAACAGAAACCACCCATTTTCTAACCGCTTCATCCAATTCAGGGTCAGGTGGTCAGGGGGTCGCGGGGCACGGGGGAGCCAGAGCCTCAGAAAGTAATAAGCAGGAGATACCTGGGACTGGATGGTAGTCCAATGCAGGGAAGACACAGACACTCACCAATTATCCCAGAAGCCAATTAACCTACCAGTAGTTCTTTGAACTGTGGGAGGAAGCCGGAGCACCCAAAGCAAACTCATGCAAACATGGGGAGAACATACAAGCTCCATACAGATAGCACCCCAGGTCCAGAAGTGTACCCAGGGCCTCAGCACTGTGAGCTAGCAATGCTAAACGCTGGGCTACTGTGCATGCTAATTTCTAGGCATCAGGTGATCAATCAGGTAGTGTTTCTCAGATAAAAGGACACCAGTTATTTAGTATGAGATTCAAATTGACCTCAGAACAAAATATAACTTATGTTATATAACTTATATAGAACTTACTACAGCATAACTGTCTTATTTGGCTCTTGTAGAAAATATTAACAGCATGCCTATTAAACATACAGTATCTAGCAATCAGCAATCAAAATAAAAACATTTCCAAACATGGAAACTGCCCAGTTAATGAAGCATTTCAAAGACATTAATCTATTCAATAATTACAGTTTTAAGTAGATAACAGATTTATATTCAGATTACGAAAGCATCATAACAACTGCTGCTTGTGTAAGGAATCCATGAATACCACTGTACATGAGAATTCCACACCTATTTGTAATCAATACACAAAATCCTATTGAATTTCAGGTACTTGTTTATTCAGCATTGCTTGACTCTGCGGACTCCTTGTTGTTTCAATATTCTAGCAATAGGACTAATCGCCAATACAGTGCCGTTGTAATCTATTCCTTCTGCCAGCAGAGGACGGTATTCGCACAGCCAGTTCAGGATAAGATACGCTCCTCGCAGTTCACAGTACAACTGGCCAAAGCCGTATTCGGAATATGCTCTCGATAACCTCGTTTAGTTTAAGTACGGCCATATTTCATATCAACCCACAGATGCATTGCATAAACACTAGAATTCTGGTTGTACTTAAATTGACCTTATACGTTTTGGATTATGTTTAACCTTCTTCAATTTCTTCAACCATATTTTGAGATGATTACGTTTACAGAAGCAAATATTATTCAGTGCTTTTTCTTCACTCCTTTAATCAAACCCACATTTCTATAAGGAGGGCCATTGTGAAACTCCCCAAAGTGAGCTGAATTAATCTTTTATTCTTCACACCTGCGAAGTCATTCCTACATTGTGTAATATGAAGGCCTTTCATTATTCACGTATACTACAACATCTGAAAATAATGGGTCTTGAAATAGTTGAATGAAAGAAAATCCTGAATAACTCCTCCAAATGCGTGTTACACTTTCATCAAGTACACACACTTTGAATGTGATGAACTATAAAAAGTTATTTTAACCATCATTAACTGTGGCTGAAAAGCTGATCAACATATTTGTATTCTCTCGAATTGACTATTGCAATGCTCTGCTCCCTGGGGTATCTAAATCTACTCTGAACAAGCTGCAGTATGTCCAAAATTCAGCAGCCAGAATCCTGACCAGATCTAGTGCAAGTGTTCACATTACTTCTATCCTGGAGTCCTTGCACTGGCTTCCGGTCAAATTCCGCGTAGACTTTAAAATCCTCATGCTCACCTACAAGGCTTTACATGGCTTGGCACCTCAATACCTGTCTGAACTTTTATCGCCCTACTCCCCACCTCGCAACCTCCGCTCTTCAAATTCTGCCCTCCTTACTGTCCCCCAAGCCCGTCTACATTGTATGGGCGACAGGGCCTTCTCCTGCTATGCCCCCAAGCTCTGGAACTCCTTGCCCAAGGATATTAGAGAGTCACCTTCTCTAAACTCCTTCAAATCCAGACTCAAAACCCTCCTTTTCAGAAAAGCCTTTACTTAACTGGTTCCATTCTTCACCCCTCTGCTCTTCTTAATACCATCTTCCACGGTCTCCTCTATTGTTATTGTTGTATTGTTGTAATTATAATTGTGTCCTGTCTTGTGAAATTTTCTTATTTAATGTTGTAGTCTTCTTATTTATTGTTATTGTCATCCTGTAAAGCGCTTTGAGAAGCCACCTTTAAAGGCGCTATATAAAATAAAGTTTATTATTATTATTATTATTATTATTATACCCAATGGAGCTCAGGAGTGCGATTGCATACACAATCATGTTTTCAGTGTTTGGACATCAGCCGTACATCAGAACAATCATTTCACTAACACAGCTCCGTGTTGAGTGACTTCCCTCCAAGAACACAAAGTCACTTTCCCTTAGCAATTATTGCATGGACTTTGATTATCTGCCTTCTGCATCAAGCCCTGTATTATATACGGTACAAAGCCAAGCTTTGGGATAGTGCTTTGTTTGGATCCTTGTCTTGATCCTTTTGGATCCCAGGCTGCTCATTTGCAAATGAGTTTTGACATTAATTATAGTGACTATAGCAATGAGCTGGCACTGTGGTTCACAGAGCTGGGGTCCTGGGTTCAATTCCTGGGGTGCAGTCTGGATGGAATTGTATGTTCTCCCTTCATTTGTGTGGATTTCTTCCAGGTGCTCCAGTTTCTTCCCACAGTCCAAAGACATACAGTACTAGTAGGTTAAGGTGGAACTACAGTCCCAATTTTGCAGACACAAAATTATTTAATTTCAGTCACAAAATAAAATCATTGACATTATAGAAAAACTTTACAAACTCAAAATTGAGCACAAAATCATGAATTTTGTGAAAGGACTGTAAGTTACGCCATGTTGTAACAAATTCGCATTCAAGTTCCACACAAATTGCGATGTGATGCAGCCCTTCCTGCTCACTAATCACTGTAATGACTAATGCAATGTGATGTAGGAGAGAAAGGGTATAGGTTATGCAGCAAACATTTCACTGCAAAAAACGTTCCATTCCAAGGTTCTTTATGCAGAGTTAACAATGTAGTATTATTTATTGGCAAAAACGTAAAAAAGTTGAGAGTTATATTTCCATTGGATTAAACGAGATGTATTCACAAGCCTGCTCCTTTACAATGTCATAGGGCCACAACAGATTATAGGAAGTTTTGCTGCCTCGTTCTGAATCGCAGAACATGGTAATTCTTTAACCTTGAAATGTAGTCTATTTTGTGATGTAATGATGCAATGTCCCTTTACTGAGAGCCAGCAATCAACGGATGTGTCTGATCGTGAATGGTTTTCCCTGTTGTTTGTTGTATTACTTGGTGTTGCATTTTAAGCTGTGCATGAGGCAGGACCCGGAGGCTGCTGCTTCTGCTGGTGCTTCTGCTGGGATTGAGGAAGAGCTGAGCGCCATGTAAGGCAAAGACACTGCGTTCCACTTTATCAGGTGCCTGGAGTGTAAGAGCTGCAGATAATATTGAGTCACATTAATCCCAACATATTTCAAATATTATGAAAATTAAATAAATTAAATCAAATAACTTTCATTAAAAAAATCAATCACTCTTTACCTTGCTTTTTCAGTTGTTTTTAAGGAAAATTGATGCCGAGAATGTGTGAATACTGCTTTTTGATGGTTCCAAGACCAATGTGACCTTTTCTATTGCCTGCTAATTGTACGTTCCAGGTTGAAAAATTATTTTTAGGAGGTCAAGGTGTATGAATGATAAGAGAAAAACTGAAATAACCACAGCTATGCAAACACCAGTCCACCAAAAAAAAATCATTTAATTAAAATAAGGTAACATTTTTTTTCATCATCATACGGATGAACTGTGCTAAATGTGTTTCTAAAAAGAAAAAGCAGGACGTGAGTCGTGAGCCAAGATCATGACTCTTTTGCTCTTCTTCACATCAATTTTCATCTGCGAGGAGGAGGAGGAGGGCGGCTCCTGATGTGCTGACACTTGGGGATGTGCCTCTGTGCCGGCCTGGGGGCAAAGCGCCGGCCGCAGTGAGGGCAGGGCACGTAGTCGGGGTTTGGATTCGCGGGGGGCTGGGGCAGGTTCACAACTGTCCCTCCTTGCGTGATCACCTGCTGCACCTCCCTGGCCTGTTTGATGCTCCGAATGAAATCCTCGTGCTTCTGCCTCCAGTTGTTCTTTCTCAGCTGGGAACAGGAAATGAAACCAATAAAACAGCTTCCAGAAAAAGTCCAGACTAGCACTGCGTACACAGTCTGGTCGCAAACCATTCACAAGGCAAGAAAATATCAATACAGTAATAACGTAGCTTTCTGGGGCCACCTTTCAGGTCATTGGGTAGAGAGTACAATTTACGTAGTTATGGTTTTGTTTCCTGTGAGTGCTATTTGCTTGATATGTAGATTTTTACAACAGAATTCAGAAGTCACTAAGACACATTTATTCTGTCTGGCAAATGTGCCTTTGCGGCAGTTTTTCAGAAGAGTACTTCATAAAACACTTATTTATTGTCTACATTGATTTATAAGCTGAGTCTGACTCTAGGAGAAAAAAAGGGAAGCTTGGAAAGAGTTTAAGGATAGCCCTTACCACGATTGGCGGTTTAACCTTCTTCTTATGGATGTATGTCTCCAGTTCTGTTCCCTTGGCCCTGTGCTTGAAAGAGTCAAAAACCTTCCTCTTTGAATTCTGAAGCTTCTTGCAGATCTTGCTGTGTTTCTCCAGCCTCTCTACAGCAAACTTCCCGTGACACAGTTCACAGGGCACCAGCTGAGGGTTTCCACTCTGGCTATTCTCATATGGAAATTGCTCAGCGGTAGGGCACATCAGACTTGTAGGGGACAAATATCTGTTTTCCACTGACAGAGTTTGTTCATCCAGACATGTGGTGTTATTTCTGAAGTGGCCCTGCGCGGCCTGTGCCGCTGACACGTCGCTTTCAGGGAGCCTTGCTTTCTTGAGATACTTTCTCCTTCCACAGGGGACGTCTTCTAGCCCACGGCTGCAAGGGCTCACTTGACGTCTCTCCTGATGGGAAAGCGCAGAGGGAAAGTGCGATTCTGCGCATCCGCCATCTTCCATTGGAGAACCATAATCAAGGTTGTCTCCTCTGATAGGAAGGGCTTTCCTTGGAGTGAAGGCTTTTTGCTTCTCCATTCTGCAGGTCAGAAGAGGCACAGCCTTAGAGCGGTGGTTGGCCCATGGTCCTCTGGGGCAAAGCTCGCTCTGCCTCGCCTCTATTTTCCCTTCCGGCCACCTCTCTGGAGTCTTCCATCTCTCTCGGAACCATCCTCAGCTCCTCCTGAGCTCTGAAGAGCTTCGCCTGCATCATGGCCTCCTTCTGGCGAATCTCGTCCTTCATCATGGCCTCCTTCCGGCGCATCTCATCCTGCAGGCTGGCCTCCCTCCGGCAATGCTCCTCCTTCAGCGCGGCCTCTGCCTCGGCCACTTTTCGTAGCTCCTCTTGCAACTGAAAGTGCTCCTTCCCATTGGCATGAGAAGGGCATTGCCCTGGAGGGGTCGCCACCATGGGGAGGACAGTCCTGTCCTTAGGTTTGCGTACTCTTGAGCCCCTCCTGCCCGGCCTCTCGCAGGGCCTCTCATGACCATCCTGAGGCGGGGTGGGGGCAAACAAGGAATCACTCTGTGCGTCCGGGCGGTCCACAGCCCGAACCTCACCAGGGCCGGAGACTTTCCTGTTACCCATAGGCTTCAGGGGGTAAGACCGATCATACCCCACAATGTTCTTCTCGGGGCCCTGTTGGGCTTGGAAGCGATAGCTGTTCCCCATCTTCTTCTCCGCAGCGTATTTGACATATTGGAAACATTTTCTCATCTTCTGTAGAGCTGCCTCCTGCCGCCGATTGTACATGGCGATCATTTTTTTCTCCTTTTCCTGCATCAGTTTCTCTTGGAAGGTGTCCTTCAGAAGCTGTATCTTGGGAGGCGGGCAGTACGTGGAAATCAGATCCTGTTGCCTTAAGGGCGCGGGTCGATTCGAGTCTGTGTCCTTCGGGGAGGGGGACAGAGCACCAGGCTTAGGACTGGGCTCCATTGGCAAATGAGATATGAGCTTTGTTTCCCAGGTATCTGGAAAAGGCAAAAATGGCAAATAAATGATATCCTGCACAGTCTAGTATGGTCTAATAGAAAAGAATAAAAAAAAACAATTCAGGAAATACACAACTTTTGAATATTAAACCTAATGGTGTTGAATGCTGCATGCTGACTCAGTAGGAGATAGATCCTAAACATAAACATTATAATAAACATTTGTTTCCCAAATAACATTCTCAATGTTCAGAATGCTTAAAGTCATGAGCTTTTTTAAAAATGTTTAACTGAAACCTGGAAATGTGCTATTTCATTTCAAAGCTTGTATTATATCTATGATATAAATGTTTTTTTATATAAAATTAACCCATTATGCAACAGGGGTTTGAGCAAAAGTCACTGTGAATAAGGGAATTTATCAATATTAATTAGCCGTTTCACTACATTATAGATAGCTGAAGGATTATGATACAGTATATCGATTTCGCTACAAATTGACAAGCATATTTGATGACACTTACCAAACAAGTTTTAAACAGCGGAGAAATAGTTCACCACGACGATAGCAATGCAATGTTTGACTGCATCTCCCTATGTGATATATCTGTATTTGGGTATATACAGATCACGTAATTCAGGGAGCACTGTTACGTCAGGTCACCAACCATTATTACGACGCTCATATGTCATAGAGCTCCTTAGGATGTTTGTATAATCTTTATCCACATTTTCATATGGCCGCAGTTACGGCGTTTATTTTACAGTTAATGTAACAGGGTGTCATTATATTTTTCTGTCTTTATGGTGGCAGACCACTTAAATAAATCTGAGTAGGCGGTTTCTACAAGTGGGTCAGATAAAATATTAAATATACAGTAAAAGCTCACACCTATTCATACCCTTTATGTACTGTATATCTACAATTACGTATACTACGTATACAGTTATCGTATACTATAATACGATAACTACCATTACAAAATGTCTCCCTTTTGATTTGAAGTGGTTCTTTTAAATAAGTAAATTGCAATCACTTAGCCTACATCTGAGCTCCTAATTCATCGCGACGACGGACTGAGACTCCAGTCGGATTTGTGAGAAGGGGTGTGCCTGTTTTAAAACCGATTCATACGTCTTAAACACATGGACATAGATAGCAGTCTGTGTTATATAATTTATCTTTTTATTTTATTTAAATTTAAGTATCACATACACATTTTCAAAGTAACTGTACCCCTTTTAATTATGATCCCCATCGCTCACAGCTCCGAAGGTGAGACGAGGGCTACTTCAGATGGGATTTCCAATATTTCTCTCTTAGCTTGTATACCGGTGGAAAGGAGAGGGGTCTTAAAACGTGTTGATAGTAAGATTGGGATGTATTTGCAGTCTAGATATAGTTTTTTTAATGTTCGGAGCCGCCACAGATTCATTTTCTTACGACTGCTTTTCTGGATGACAATGACAATGCAAACGATGGTGTTAAGGCGAGGCTGTGCCTTAAGGCTCCTCTGCTTACAATATTCAGCGCGTAAATCGCAAACGAGCGCCTTCCCTTACGATGAAAATGCAGAAAATAAGACCACGAGATTTAAACCTACGGCTTACAAATTTATGCGTAAACACTAAAACCGTATCTTTAGCAAAACTGGCGAGACAATGTGTTTTATCATTTAAAAAAGTACTGGAAAATAATTAAAGGTTATCACGATAAACAGAGGTTACTGATCTACTACTGTACGCTGTGACCAAAAATGAGAGTCCCCCGATCCTCGCAGCCTTCATGCTTTGGTCTTGGCCTGGCCGTTTTTTTTAAGATAATGGGGTCAAGTTAAGAAATTATGCAAGTTTCTAATCAAATCCAAGGGCGCCTCGATCTCCTAAACATCTTTAGAAGGCCGGCGGACCACACTGCACGGTCCGGGTCCGGGCCCTGACCCGGTTCTGGATAATGCCAGTTTAAAGTGAAAAATTCTACTGTACATATTATGTTTCTTATTATGGTATATATGTATAATATAGCGCGACCGCTTCACGAAGCTAGAAAGAAAGTTATCCGCCATTTTTATTTTACCTGCAATTGAATTTGCCATTAAAATCATTATTAATACCGCAGCTGCTAAATAACTTACCTAAAAGCGTTCAGATACAAAAGCACTTGAGCTGTAATGTTTGTATACTGTTGGCCCGATGACCTACTTCAAGAAGAATTGTTACATAGACCGCCAAGGACTGTCATCACACTTTACGTCATAAAGCGCTTTAAAACTTTAGACAAGTTCAACACCTCATATTTTGTACTGTTTATCATGGTAAAAGCAACTCAAAGCAATTCTAAAAATGATCGAAAGGTAAAAATACAAGCTTATACGAGCTGTCGTTTTAACATTTATAACATATATTTAAACAAAACATATATAATCTATTTTAATAAAATAGAAAAGTGTTCTTAGTCTTCACTTAAAAGCTGTTAGAAGCTGCCTTTCTGACAAGAGAGTTCTGTGAGTTCCACAGTCTCAGTGCATTAAAGTCAAAACCAGTTGCTTTTTATTTCCTCTTTTACGACAGAGCAAGGAGGGTGTCCACAGACCACTGTGCACCTGCAGGCTGATATGGGGGGTAAAAAGTCTAGAAGTTAGTAAATAAGATTTTAGCACAGGTTCTAAAACAAACCGGACACCTGTACAGTGATGCCAACACAGTGCTCTGAGCTCCTTCTTTGAGTTAAATCCTAGCATCTGCATTTTTTACAAGTTGTTGCTATGGCAGAGCATGACCAGAGCATAACAGAAACCACCCATTTTCTAACCGCTTCATCCAATTCAGGGTCAGGTGGTCAGGGGGTCGCGGGGCACGGGGGAGCCAGAGCCTCAGAAAGTAATAAGCAGGAGATACCTGGGACTGGATGGTAGTCCAATGCAGGGAAGACACAGACACTCACCAATTATCCCAGAAGCCAATTAACCTACCAGTAGTTCTTTGAACTGTGGGAGGAAGCCGGAGCACCCAAAGCAAACTCATGCAAACATGGGGAGAACATACAAGCTCCATACAGATAGCACCCTAGGTCCAGAAGTGTACCCAGGGCCTCAGCACTGTGAGCTAGCAATGCTAAACGCTGGGCTACTGTGCATGCTAATTTCTAGGCATCAGGTGATCAATCAGGTAGTGTTTCTCAGATAAAAGGACACCAGTTATTTAGTATGAGATTCAAATTGACCTCAGAACAAAATATAACTTATGTTATATAACTTATATAGAACTTACTACAGCATAACTGTCTTATTTGGCTCTTGTAGAAAATATTAACAGCATGCCTATTAAACATACAGTATCTAGCAATCAGCAATCAAAATAAAAACATTTCCAAACATGGAAACTGCCCAGTTAATGAAGCATTTCAAAGACATTAATCTATTCAATAATTACAGTTTTAAGTAGATAACAGATTTATATTCAGATTACGAAAGCATCATAACAACTGCTGCTTGTGTAAGGAATCCATGAATACCACTGTACATGAGAATTCCACACCTATTTGTAATCAATACACAAAATCCTATTGAATTTCAGATACTTGTTTATTCAGCATTTCTTGACTCTGCGGACTCCTTGTTGTTTCAATATTCTAGCAATAGGACTAATCGCCAATACAGTGCCGTTGTAATCTATTCCTTCTGCCAGCAGAGGACGGTATTCGCACAGCCAGTTCAGGATAAGATACGCTCCTCGCAGTTCACAGTACAACTGGCCAAAGCCGTATTCGGAATATGCTCTCGATAACCTCGTTTAGTTTAAGTACGGCCATATTTCATATCAACCCACAGATGCATTGCATAAACACTAGAATTCTGGTTGTACTTAAATTGACCTTATACGTTTTGGATTATGTTTAACCTTCTTCAATTTCTTCAACCATATTTTGAGATGATTACATTTACAGAAGCAAATATTATTCAGTGCTTTTTCTTCACTCCTTTAATCAAACCCACATTTCTATAAGGAGGGCCATTGTGAAACTCCCCAAAGTGAGCTGAATTAATCTTTTATTCTTCACACCTGCGAAGTCATTCCTACATTGTGTAATATGAAGGCCTTTCATTATTCACGTATACTACAACATCTGAAAATAATGGGTCTTGAAATAGTTGAATGAAAGAAAATCCTGAATAACTCCTCCAAATGCGTGTTACACTTTCATCAAGTACACACACTTTGAATGTGATGAACTATAAAAAGTTATTTTAACCATCATTAACTGTGGCTGAAAAGCTGATCAACATATTTGTATTCTCTCGAATTGACTACTGCAATGCTCTGCTCCCTGGGGTATCTAAATCTACTCTGAACAAGCTGCAGTATGTCCAAAATTCAGCAGCCAGAATCCTGACCAGATCTAGTGCAAGTGTTCACATTACTTCTATCCTGGAGTCCTTGCACTGGCTTCCGGTCAAATTCCGCGTAGACTTTAAAATCCTCATGCTCACCTACAAGGCTTTACATGGCTTGGCACCTCAATACCTGTCTGAACTTTTATCGCCCTACTCCCCACCTCGCAACCTCCGCTCTTCAAATTCTGCCCTCCTTACTGTCCCCCAAGCCCGTCTACATTGTATGGGCGACAGGGCCTTCTCCTGCTATGCCCCCAAGCTCTGGAACTCCTTGCCCAAGGATATTAGAGAGTCACCTTCTCTAAACTCCTTCAAATCCAGACTCAAAACCCTCCTTTTCAGAAAAGCCTTTACTTAACTGGTTCCATTCTTCACCCCTCTGCTCTTCTTAATACCATCTTCAACGGTCTCCTCTATTGTTATTGTTGTATTGTTGTAATTATAATTGTGTCCTGTCTTGTGAAATTTTCTTATTTATTGTTGTAGTCTTCTTATTTATTGTTATTGTCATCCTGTAAAGCGCTTTGAGAAGCCACCTTTAAAGGCGCTATATAAAATAAAGTTTATTATTATTATTATTATTATTATACCCAATGGAGCTCAGGAGTGCGATTGCATACACAATCATGTTTTCAGTGTTTGGACATCAGCCGTACATCAGAACAATCATTTCACTAACACAGCTCCATGTTGAGTGACTTCCCTCCAAGAACACAAAGTCACTTTCCCTTAGCAATTATTGCATGGACTTTGATTATCTGCCTTCTGCATCAAGCCCTGTATTATATACGGTACAAAGCCAAGCTTTGGGATAGTGCTTTGTTTGGATCCTTGTCTTGATCCTTTTGGATCCCAGGCTGCTCATTTGCAAATGAGTTTTGACATTAATTATAGTGACTATAGCAATGAGCTGGCACTGTGGTTCACAGAGCTGGGGTCCTGGGTTCAATTCCTGGGGTGCAGTCTGGATGGAATTGTATGTTCTCCCTTCATTTGTGTGGATTTCTTCCAGGTGCTCCAGTTTCTTCCCACAGTCCAAAGACATACAGTACTAGTAGGTTAAGGTGGAACTACAGTCCCAATTTTGCAGACACAAAATTATTTAATTTCAGTCACAAAATAAAATCATTGACATTATAGAAAAACTTTACAAACTCAAAATTGAGCACAAAATCATGAATTTTGTGAAAGGACTGTAAGTTACGCCATGTTGTAACAAATTCGCATTCAAGTTCCACACAAATTGCGATGTGATGCAGCCCTTCCTGCTCACTAATCACTGTAATGACTAATGCAATGTGATGTAGGAGAGAAAGGGTATAGGTTATGCAGCAAACATTTCACTGCAAAAAACGTTCCATTCCAAGGTTCTTTATGCAGAGTTAACAATGTAGTATTATTTATTGGCAAAAACGTAAAAAAGTTGAGAGCAATATTTCCATTGGATTAAACGAGATGTATTCACAAGCCTGCTCCTTTACAATGTCACAGGGCCACAACAGATTATAGGAAGTTTTGCTGCCTCGTTCTGAATCGCAGAACATGGTAATTCTTTAACCTTGAAATGTAGTCTATTTTGTGATGTAATGATGCAATGTCCCTTTACTGAGAGCCAGCAATCAACGGATGTGTCTGATCGTGAATGGTTTTCCCTGTTGTTTGTTGTATTACTTGGTGTTGCATTTTAAGCTGTGCATGAGGCAGGACCCGGAGGCTGCTGCTTCTGCTGGTGCTTCTGCTGGGATTGAGGAAGAGCTGAGCGCCATGTAAGGCAAAGACACTGCGTTCCACTTTATCAGGTGCCTGGAGTGTAAGAGCTGCAGATAATATTGAGTCACATTAATCCCAACATATTTCAAATATTATGAAAATTAAATAAATTAAATCAAATAACTTTCATTAAAAAAATCAATCACTCTTTACCTTGCTTTTTCAGTTGTTTTTAAGGAAAATTGATGCCGAGAATGTGTGAATACTGCTTTTTGATGGTTCCAAGACCAATGTGACCTGATCTATTGCCTGCTAATTGTACGTTCCAGGTTGAAAAATTATTTTTAGGAGGTCAAGGTGTATGAATGATAAGAGAAAAACTGAAATAACCACAGCTACGCAAACACCAGTCCACCAAAAAAAAATCATTTAATTAAAATAAGGTAACATTTTTTTTCATCATCATATGGATGAACTGTGCTAAATGTGTTTCTAAAAAGAAAAAGCAGGACGTGAGTCGTGAGCCAAGATCATGACTCTTTTGCTCTTCTTCACATCAGTTTTCATCTGCGAGGAGGAGGAGGAGGGCGGCTCCTGATGTGCTGACACTTGGGGAAGTGCCTCTGTGCCGGCCTGGGGGCAAAGCGCCGGCCGCAGTGAGGACAGGGCACGTAGTCGGGGTTTGGATTCGCGGGGGGCTGGGGCAGGTTCACAACTTTCCCTCCTTGCGTGATCACCTGCTGCACCTCCCTGGCCTGTTTGATGCTCCGAATGAAATCCTCGTGCTTCTGCCTCCAGTTGTTCTTTCTCAGCTGGGAACAGGAAATGAAACCAATAAAACAGCTTCCAGAAAAAGTCCAGACTAGCACTGCGTACACAGTCTGGTCGCAAACCATTCACAAGGCAAGAAAATATCAATACAGTAATAACGTAGCTTTCTGGGGCTACCTTTCAGGTCATTGGGTAGAGAGTACAATTTACGTAGTTATGGTTTTGTTTCCTGTGAGTGCTATTTGCTTGATATGTAGATTTTTACAACAGAATTCAGAAGTCACTAAGACACATTTATTCTGTCTGGCAAATGTGCCTTTGCGGCAGTTTTTCAGAAGAGTACTTCATAAAACACTTATTTATTGTTTACATTGATTTATAAGCTGAGTCTGACTCTAGGAGAAAAAAAGGGAAGCTTGGAAAGAGTTTAAGGATAGCCCTTACCACGATTGGCGGTTTAACCTTCTTCTTATGGATGTATGTCTCCAGTTCTGTTCCCTTGGCCCTGTGCTTGAAAGAGTCAAAAACCTTCCTCTTTGAATTCTGAAGCTTCTTGCAGATCTTGCTGTGTTTCTCCAGCCTCTCTACAGCAAACTTCCCGTGACACAGTTCACAGGGCACCAGCTGAGGGTTTCCACTCTGGCTATTCTCATATGGAAATTGCTCAGCGGTAGGGCACATCAGACTTGTAGGGGACAAATATCTGTTTTCCACTGACAGAGTTTGTTCATCCAGACATGTGGTGTTATTTCTGAAGTGGCCCTGCGCGGCCTGTGCCGCTGACACGTCGCTTTCAGGGAGCCTTGCTTTCTTGAGATACTTTCTCCTTCCACAGGGGACGTCTTCTAGCCCACGGCTGCAAGGGCTCACTTGACGTCTCTCCTGATGGGAAAGCGCAGAGGGAAAGTGCGATTCTGCGCATCCGCCATCTTCCATTGGAGAACCATAATCAAGGTTGTCTCCTCTGATAGGAAGGGCTTTCCTTGGAGTGAAGGCTTTTTGCTTCTCCATTCTGCAGGTCAGAAGAGGCACGGCCTTAGAGCGGTGGTTGGCCCATGGTCCTCTGGGGCAAAGCTCGCTCTGCCTCGCCTCTATTTTCCCTTCCGGCCACCTCTCTGGAGTCTTCCATCTCTCTCGGAACCATCCTCAGCTCCTCCTGAGCTCTGAAGAGCTTCGCCTGCATCATGGCCTCCTTCTGGCGAATCTCGTCCTTCATCATGGCCTCCTTCCGGCGCATCTCATCCTGCAGGCTGGCCTCCCTCCGGCGATGCTCCTCCTTCAGCGCGGCCTCTGCCTCGGCCACTTTTCTTAGCTCCTCTTGCAACTGAAAGTGCTCCTTCCCATTGGCATGAGAAGGGCATTGCCCTGGAGGGGTCGCCACCATGGGGAGGACAGTCCTGTCCTTAGGTTTGCGTACTCTTGAGCCCCTCCTGCCCGGCCTCTCGCAGGGCCTCTCATGACCATCCTGAGGCGGGGTGGGGGCAAACAAGGAATCACTCTGTGCGTCCGGGCGGTCCACAGCCCGAACCTCACCAGGGCCGGAGACTTTCCTGTTACCCATAGGCTTCAGGGAGTAAGACCGATCATACCCCACAATGTTCTTCTCGGGGCCCTGTTGGGCTTGGAAGCGATAGCTGTTCCCCATCTTCTTCTCCGCAGCGTATTTGACATATTGGAAACATTTTCTCATCTTCTGTAGAGCTGCCTCCTGCCGCCGATTGTACATGGCGATCATTTTTTTCTCCTTTTCCTGCATCAGTTTCTCTTGGAAGGTGTCCTTCAGAAGCTGTATCTTGGGAGGCGGGCAGTACGTGGAGATCAGATCCTGTTGCCTTAAGGGCCCGGGTCGATTCGAGTCTGTGTCCTTCGGGGAGGGGGACAGAGCACCAGGCTTAGGACTGGGCTCCATTGGCAAATGAGATATGAGCTTTGTTTCCCAGGTATCTGGAAAAGGCAAAAATGGCAAATAAATGATATCCTGCACAGTCTAGTATGGTCTAATAGAAAAGAATAAAAAAAAAACAATTCAGGAAATACACAACTTTTTAATATTAAACCTAATGGTGTTGAATGCTGCATGCTGACTCAGTAGGAGACAGATCCTAAACACAAACATTATAATAAACATTTGTTTCCCAAATAACATTCTCAATGTTCAGAATGCTTAAAGTCATGAGCTTTTTTAAAAATGTTTAACTGAAACCTGGAAATGTGCTATTTCATTTCAAAGCTTGTATTATATCTATGATATAAATGTTTTTTTATATAAAATTAACCCATTATGCAACAGGGGTTTGAGCAAAAGTCACTGTGAATAAGGGAATTTATCAATATTAATTAGCCGTTTCACTACATTATAGATAGCTGAAGGATTATGATACAGTATATCGATTTCGCTACAAATTGACAAGCATATTTGATGACACTTACCAAACAAGTTTTAAACAGCGGAGAAATAGTTCACCACGACGATAGCAATGCAATGTTTGACTGCATCTCCCTATGTGATATATCTGTATTTGGGTATATACAGATCACGTAATTCAGGGAGCACTGTTACGTCAGGTCACCAACCATTATTACGACGCTCATATGTCATAGAGCTCCTTAGGATGTTTGTATAATCTTTATCCACATTTTCATATGGCCGCAGTTACGGCGTTTATTTTACAGTTAATGTAACAGGGTGTCATTATATTTTTCTGTCTTTATGGTGGCAGACCACTTAAATAAATCTGAGTAGGCGGTTTCTACAAGTGGGTCAGATAAAATATTAAATATACAGTAAAAGCTCACACCTATTCATACCCTTTATGTACTGTATATCTACAATTACGTATACTACGTATACAGTTATCGTATACTATAATACGATAACTACCATTACAAAATGTCTCCCTTTTGATTTGAAGTGGTTCTTTTAAATAAGTAAATTGCAATCACTTAGCCTACATCTGAGCTCCTAATTCATCGCGACGACGGACTGAGACTCCAGTCGGATTTGTGAGAAGGGGTGTGCCTGTTTTAAAACCGATTCATACGTCTTAAACACATGGACATAGATAGCAGTCTGTGTTATATAATTTATCTTTTTATTTTATTTAAATTTAAGTATCACATACACATTTTCAAAGTAACTGTACCCCTTTTAATTATGATCCCCATCGCTCACAGCTCCGAAGGTGAGACGAGGGCTACTTCAGATGGGATTTCCAATATTTCTCTCTTAGCTTGTATACCGGTGGAAAGGAGAGGGGTCTTAAAACGTGTTGATAGTAAGATTGGGATGTATTTGCAGTCTAGATATAGTTTTTTTAATGTTCGGAGCCGCCACAGATTCATTTTCTTACGACTGCTTTTCTGGATGACAATGACAATGCAAACGATGGTGTTAAGGCGAGGCTGTGCCTTAAGGCTCCTCTGCTTACAATATTCAGCGCGTAAATCGCAAACGAGCGCCTTCCCTTACGATGAAAATGCAGAAAATAAGACCACGAGATTTAAACCTACGGCTTACAAATTTATGCGTAAACACTAAAACCGTATCTTTAGCAAAACTGGCGAGACAATGTGTTTTATCATTTAAAAAAGTACTGGAAAATAATTAAAGGTTATCACGATAAACAGAGGTTACTGATCTACTACTGTACGCTGTGACCAAAAATGAGAGTCCCCCGATCCTCGCAGCCTTCATGCTTTGGTCTTGGCCTGGCCGTTTTTTTTAAGATAATGGGGTCAAGTTAAGAAATTATGCAAGTTTCTAATCAAATCCAAGGGCGCCTCGATCTCCTAAACATCTTTAGAAGGCCGGCGGACCACACTGCACGGTCCGGGTCCGGGCCCTGACCCGGTTCTGGATAATGCCAGCTTAAAGTGAAAAATTCTACTGTACATATTATGTTTCTTATTATGGTATATATGTATAATATAGCGCGACCGCTTCACGAAGCTAGAAAGAAAGTTATCCGCCATTTTTATTTTACCTGCAATTGAATTTGCCATTAAAATCATTATTAATACCGCAGCTGCTAAATAACTTACCTAAAAGCGTTCAGATACAAAAGCACTTGAGCTGTAATGTTTGTATACTGTTGGCCCGATGACCTACTTCAAGAAGAATTGTTACATAGACCGCCAAGGACTGTCATCACACTTTACGTCATAAAGCGCTTTAAAACTTTAGACAAGTTCAACACCTCATATTTTGTACTGTTTATCATGGTAAAAGCAACTCAAAGCAATTATAAAAATGATCGAAAGGTAAAAATACAAGCTTATACGAGCTGTCGTTTTAACATTTATAACATATATTTAAACAAAACATATATAATCTATTTTAATAAAATAGAAAAGTGTTCTTAGTCTTCACTTAAAAGCTGTTAGAAGCTGCCTTTCTGACAAGAGAGTTCTGTGAGTTCCACAGTCTCAGTGCATTAAAGTCAAAACCAGTTGCTTTTTATTTCCTCTTTTACGACAGAGCAAGGAGGGTGTCCACAGACCACTGTGCACCTGCAGGCTGATATGGGGGGTAAAAAGTCTAGAAGTTAGTAAATAAGATTTTAGCACAGGTTCTAAAACAAACCGGACACCTGTACAGTGATGCCAACACAGTGCTCTGAGCTCCTTCTTTGAGTTAAATCCTAGCATCTGCATTTTTTACAAGTTGTTGCTATGGCAGAGCATGACCAGAGCATAACAGAAACCACCCATTTTCTAACCGCTTCATCCAATTCAGGGTCAGGTGGTCAGGGGGTCGCGGGGCACGGGGGAGCCAGAGCCTCAGAAAGTAATAAGCAGGAGATACCTGGGACTGGATGGTAGTCCAATGCAGGGAAGACACAGACACTCACCAATTATCCCAGAAGCCAATTAACCTACCAGTAGTTCTTTGAACTGTGGGAGGAAGCCGGAGCACCCAAAGCAAACTCATGCAAACATGGGGAGAACATACAAGCTCCATACAGATAGCACCCCAGGTCCAGAAGTGTACCCAGGGCCTCAGCACTGTGAGCTAGCAATGCTAAACGCTGGGCTACTGTGCATGCTAATTTCTAGGCATCAGGTGATCAATCAGGTAGTGTTTCTCAGATAAAAGGACACCAGTTATTTAGTATGAGATTCAAATTGACCTCAGAACAAAATATAACTTATGTTATATAACTTATATAGAACTTACTACAGCATAACTGTCTTATTTGGCTCTTGTAGAAAATATTAACAGCATGCCTATTAAACATACAGTATCTAGCAATCAGCAATCAAAATAAAAACATTTCCAAACATGGAAACTGCCCAGTTAATGAAGCATTTCAAAGACATTAATCTATTAAATAATTACAGTTTTAAGTAGATAACAGATTTATATTCAGATTACGAAAGCATCATAACAACTGCTGCTTGTGTAAGGAATCCATGAATACCACTGTACATGAGAATTCCACACCTATTTGTAATCAATACACAAAATCCTATTGAATTTCAGGTACTTGTTTATTCAGCATTGCTTGACTCCGCGGACTCCTTGTTGTTTCAATATTCTAGCAATAGGACTAATCGCCAATACAGTGCCGTTGTAATCTATTCCTTCTGCCAGCAGAGGACGGTATTCGCACAGCCAGTTCAGGATAAGATACGCTCCTCGCAGTTCACAGTACAACTGGCCAAAGCCGTATTCGGAATATGCTCTCGATAACCTCGTTTAGTTTAAGTACGGCCATATTTCATATCAACCCACAGATGCATTGCATAAACACTAGAATTCTGGTTGTACTTAAATTGACCTTATACGTTTTGGATTATGTTTAACCTTCTTCAATTTCTTCAACCATATTTTGAGATGATTACGTTTACAGAAGCAAATATTATTCAGTGCTTTTTCTTCACTCCTTTAATCAAACCCACATTTCTATAAGGAGGGCCATTGTGAAACTCCCCAAAGTGAGCTGAATTAATCTTTTATTCTTCACACCTGCGAAGTCATTCCTTCATTGTGTAATATGAAGGCCTTTCATTATTCACGTATACTACAACATCTGAAAATAATCGGTCTTGAAATAGTTGAATGAAAGAAAATCCTGAATAACTCCTCCAAATGCGTGTTACACTTTCATCAAGTACACACACTTTGAATGTGATGAACTATAAAAAGTTATTTTAACCATACCCAATGGAGCTCAGGAGTGCGATTGCATACACAATCATGTTTTCAGTGTTTGGACATCAGCCGTACATCAGAACAATCATTTCACTAACACAGCTCCGTGTTGAGTGACTTCCCTCCAAGAACACAAAGTCACTTTCCCTTAGCAATTATTGCATGGACTTTGATTATCTGCCTTCTGCATCAAGCCCTGTATTATATACGGTACAAAGCCAAGCTTTGGGATAGTGCTTTGTTTGGATCCTTGTCTTGATCCTTTTGGATCCCAGGCTGCTCATTTGCAAATGAGTTTTGACATTAATTATAGTGACTATAGCAATGAGCTGGCACTGTGGTTCACAGAGCTGGGGTCCTGGGTTCAATTCCTGGGGTGCAGTCTGGATGGAATTGTATGTTCTCCCTTCATTTGTGTGGATTTCTTCCAGGTGCTCCAGTTTCTTCCCACAGTCCAAAGACATACAGTACTAGTAGGTTAAGGTGGAACTACAGTCCCAATTTTGCAGACACAAAATTATTTAATTTCAGTCACAAAATAAAATCATTGACATTATAGAAAAACTTTACAAACTCAAAATTGAGCACAAAATCATGAATTTTGTGAAAGGACTGTAAGTTACGCCATGTTGTAACAAATTCGCATTCAAGTTCCACACAAATTGCGATGTGATGCAGCCCTTCCTGCTCACTAATCACTGTAATGACTAATGCAATGTGATGTAGGAGAGAAAGGGTATAGGTTATGCAGCAAACATTTCACTGCAAAAAACGTTCCATTCCAAGGTTCTTTATGCAGAGTTAACAATGTAGTATTATTTATTGGCAAAAACGTAAAAAAGTTGAGAGCAATATTTCCATTGGATTAAACGAGATGTATTCACAAGCCTGCTCCTTTACAATGTCACAGGGCCACAACAGATTATAGGAAGTTTTGCTGCCTCGTTCTGAATCGCAGAACATGGTAATTCTTTAACCTTGAAATGTAGTCTATTTTGTGATGTAATGATGCAATGTCCCTTTACTGAGAGCCAGCAATCAACGGATGTGTCTGATCGTGAATGGTTTTCCCTGTTGTTTGTTGTATTACTTGGTGTTGCATTTTAAGCTGTGCATGAGGCAGGACCCGGAGGCTGCTGCTTCTGCTGGTGCTTCTGCTGGGATTGAGGAAGAGCTGAGCGCCATGTAAGGCAAAGACACTGCGTTCCACTTTATCAGGTGCCTGGAGTGTAAGAGCTGCAGATAATATTGAGTCACATTAATCCCAACATATTTCAAATATTATGAAAATTAAATAAATTAAATCAAATAACTTTCATTAAAAAAATCAATCACTCTTTACCTTGCTTTTTCAGTTGTTTTTAAGGAAAATTGATGCCGAGAATGTGTGAATACTGCTTTTTGATGGTTCCAAGACCAATGTGACCTGTTCTATTGCCTGCTAATTGTACGTTCCAGGTTGAAAAATTATTTTTAGGAGGTCAAGGTGTATGAATGATAAAAGAAAAACTGAAATAACCACAGCTACGCAAACACCAGTCCACCAAAAAAAAATCATTTAATTAAAATAAGGTAACATTTTTTTTTCATCATCATACGGATGAACTGTGCTAAATGTGTTTCTAAAAAGAAAAAGCAGGACGTGAGTCGTGAGCCAAGATCATGACTCTTTTGCTCTTCTTCACATCAGTTTTCATCTGCGAGGAGGAGGAGGAGGGCGGCTCCTGATGTGCTGACACTTGGGGAAGTGCCTCTGTGCCGGCCTGGGGGCAAAGCGCCGGCCGCAGTGAGGGCAGGGCACGTAGTCGGGGTTTGGATTCGCGGGGGGCTGGGGCAGGTTCACAACTTTCCCTCCTTGCGTGATCACCTGCTGCACCTCCCTGGCCTGTTTGATGCTCCGAATGAAATCCTCGTGCTTCTGCCTCCAGTTGTTCTTTCTCAGCTGGGAACAGGAAATGAAACCAATAAAACAGCTTCCAGAAAAAGTCCAGACTAGCACTGCGTACACAGTCTGGTCGCAAACCATTCACAAGGCAAGAAAATATCAATACAGTAATAACGTAGCTTTCTGGGGCTACCTTTCAGGTCATTGGGTAGAGAGTACAATTTACGTAGTTATGGTTTTGTTTCCTGTGAGTGCTATTTGCTTGATATGTAGATTTTTACAACAGAATTCAGAAGTCACTAAGACACATTTATTCTGTCTGGCAAATGTGCCTTTGCGGCAGTTTTTCAGAAGAGTACTTCATAAAACACTTATTTATTGTTTACATTGATTTATAAGCTGAGTCTGACTCTAGGAGAAAAAAAGGGAAGCTTGGAAAGAGTTTAAGGATAGCCCTTACCACGATTGGCGGTTTAACCTTCTTCTTATGGATGTATGTCTCCAGTTCTGTTCCCTTGGCCCTGTGCTTGAAAGAGTCAAAAACCTTCCTCTTTGAATTCTGAAGCTTCTTGCAGATCTTGCTGTGTTTCTCCAGCCTCTCTACAGCAAACTTCCCGTGACACAGTTCACAGGGCACCAGCTGAGGGTTTCCACTCTGGCTATTCTCATATGGAAATTGCTCAGCGGTAGGGCACATCAGACTTGTAGGGGACAAATATCTGTTTTCCACTGACAGAGTTTGTTCATCCAGACATGTGGTGTTATTTCTGAAGTGGCCCTGCGCGGCCTGTGCCGCTGACACGTCGCTTTCAGGGAGCCTTGCTTTCTTGAGATACTTTCTCCTTCCACAGGGGACGTCTTCTAGCCCACGGCTGCAAGGGCTCACTTGACGTCTCTCCTGATGGGAAAGCGCAGAGGGAAAGTGCGATTCTGCGCATCCGCCATCTTCCATTGGAGAACCATAATCAAGGTTGTCTCCTCTGATAGGAAGGGCTTTCCTTGGAGTGAAGGCTTTTTGCTTCTCCATTCTGCAGGTCAGAAGAGGCACGGCCTTAGAGCGGTGGTTGGCCCATGGTCCTCTGGGGCAAAGCTCGCTCTGCCTCGCCTGGAGTGTCTTCCTTAGGGTCAGGAGTCCTCTATTTTCCCTTCCGGCCACCTCTCTGGAGTCTTCCATCTCTCTCGGAACCATCCTCAGCTCCTCCTGAGCTCTGAAGAGCTTCGCCTGCATCATGGCCTCCTTCTGGCGAATCTCGTCCTTCATCATGGCCTCCTTCGGGCGCATCTCATCCTGCAGGCTGGCCTCTCTCCGGCGATGCTCCTCCTTCAGTGCGGCCTCTGCCTCGGCCACTTTTCGTAGCTCCTCTTGCAACTGAAAGTGCTCCTTCCCATTGGCATGAGAAGGGCATTGCCCTGGAGGGGTCGCCACCATGGGGAGGACAGTCCTGTCCTTAGGTTTGCGTACTCTTGAGCCCCTCCTGCCCGGCCTCTCGCAGGGCCTCTCATGACCATCCTGAGGCGGGGTGGGGGCAAACAAGGAATCACTCTGTGCTTCCGGGCGGTCCACAGCCCGAACCTCACCAGGGCCGGAGACTTTCCTGTTACCCATAGGCTTCAGGGGGTAAGACCGATCATACCCCACAATGTTCTTCTCGGGGCCCTGTTGGGCTTGGAAGCGATAGCTGTTCCCCGTCTTCTTCTCCGCAGCGTATTTGACATATTGGAAACATTTTCTCATCTTCTGTAGAGCTGCCTCCTGCCGCCGATTGTACATGGCGATCATTTTTTTCTCCTTTTCCTGCATCAGTTTCTCTTGGAAGGTGTCCTTCAGAAGCTGTATCTTGGGAGGCGGGCAGTACGTGGAAATCAGATCCTGTTGCCTTAAGGGCGCGGGTCGATTCGAGTCTGTGTCCTTCGGGGAGGGGGACAGAGCACCAGGCTTAGGACTGGGCTCCATTGGCAAATGAGATATGAGCTTTGTTTCCCAGGTATCTGGAAAAGGCAAAAATGGCAAATAAATGATATCCTGCACAGTCTAGTATGGTCTAATAGAAAAGAATAAAAAAAAACAATTCAGGAAATACACAACTTTTGAATATTAAACCTAATGGTGTTGAATGCTGCATGCTGACTCAGTAGGAGACAGATCCTAAACATAAACATTATAATAAACATTTGTTTCCCAAATAACATTCTCAATGTTCAGAATGCTTAAAGTCATGAGCTTTTTTAAAAATGTTTAACTGAAACCTGGAAATGTGCTATTTCATTTCAAAGCTTGTATTATATCTATGATATAAATGTTTTTTTATATAAAATTAACCCATTATGCAACAGGGGTTTGAGCAAAAGTCACTGTGAATAAGGGAATTTATCAATATTAATTAGCCGTTTCACTACATTATAGATAGCTGAAGGATTATGATACAGTATATCGATTTCGCTACAAATTGACAAGCATATTTGATGACACTTACCAAACAAGTTTTAAACAGCGGAGAAATAGTTCACCACGACGATAGCAATGCAATGTTTGACTGCATCTCCCTATGTGATATATCTGTATTTGGGTATATACAGATCACGTAATTCAGGGAGCACTGTTACGTCAGGTCACCAACCATTATTACGACGCTCATATGTCATAGAGCTCCTTAGGATGTTTGTATAATCTTTATCCAAATTTTCATATGGCCGCAGTTACGGCGTTTATTTTACAGTTAATGTAACAGGGTGTCATTATATTTTTCTGTCTTTATGGTGGCAGACCACTTAAATAAATCTGAGTAGGCGGTTTCTACAAGTGGGTCAGATAAAATATTAAATATACAGTAAAAGCTCACACCTATTCATACCCTTTATGTACTGTATATCTACAATTACGTATACTACGTATACAGTTATCGTATACTATAATACGATAACTACCATTACAAAATGTCTCCCTTTTGATTTGAAGTGGTTCTTTTAAATAAGTAAATTGCAATCACTTAGCCTACATCTGAGCTCCTAATTCATCGCGACGACGGACTGAGACTCCAGTCGGATTTGTGAGAAGGGGTGTGCCTGTTTTAAAACCGATTCATACGTCTTAAACACATGGACATAGATAGCAGTCTGTGTTATATAATTTATCTTTTTATTTTATTTAAATTTAAGTATCACATACACATTTTCAAAGTAACTGTACCCCTTTTAATTATGATCCCCATCGCTCACAGCTCCGAAGGTGAGACGAGGGCTACTTCAGATGGGATTTCCAATATTTCTCTCTTAGCTTGTATACCGGTGGAAAGGAGAGGGGTCTTAAAACGTGTTGATAGTAAGATTGGGATGTATTTGCAGTCTAGATATAGTTTTTTTAATGTTCGGAGCCGCCACAGATTCATTTTCTTACGACTGCTTTTCTGGATGACAATGACAATGCAAACGATGGTGTTAAGGCGAGGCTGTGCCTTAAGGCTCCTCTGCTTACAATATTCAGCGCGTAAATCGCAAACGAGCGCCTTCCCTTACGATGAAAATGCAGAAAATAAGACCACGAGATTTAAACCTACGGCTTACAAATTTATGCGTAAACACTAAAACCGTATCTTTAGCAAAACTGGCGAGACAATGTGTTTTATCATTTAAAAAAGTACTGGAAAATAATTAAAGGTTATCACGATAAACAGAGGTTACTGATCTACTACTGTACGCTGTGACCAAAAATGAGAGTCCCCCGATCCTCGCAGCCTTCATGCTTTGGTCTTGGCCTGGCCGTTTTTTTTAAGATAATGGGGTCAAGTTAAGAAATTATGCAAGTTTCTAATCAAATCCAAGGGCGCCTCGATCTCCTAAACATCTTTAGAAGGCCGGCGGACCACACTGCACGGTCCGGGTCCGGGCCCTGACCCGGTTCTGGATAATGCCAGCTTAAAGTGAAAAATTCTACTGTACATATTATATTTCTTATTATGGTATATATGTATAATATAGCGCGACCGCTTCACGAAGCTAGAAAGAAAGTTATCCGCCATTTTTATTTTACCTGCAATTGAATTTGCCATTAAAATCATTATTAATACCGCAGCTGCTAAATAACTTACCTAAAAGCGTTCAGATACAAAAGCACTTGAGCTGTAATGTTTGTATACTGTTGGCCCGATGACCTACTTCAAGAAGAATTGTTACATAGACCGCCAAGGACTGTCATCACACTTTACGTCATAAAGCGCTTTAAAACTTTAGACAAGTTCAACACCTCATATTTTGTACTGTTTATCATGGTAAAAGCAACTCAAAGCAATTATAAAAATGATCGAAAGGTAAAAATACAAGCTTATACGAGCTGTCATTTTAACATTTATAACATATATTTAAACAAAACATATATCATCTATTTTAATAAAATAGAAAAGTGTTCTTAGTCTTCACTTAAAAGCTGTTAGAAGCTGCCTTTCTGACAAGAGAGTTCTGGGAGTTCCACAGTCTCAGTGCATTAAAGTCAAAACCAGTTGCTTTTTATTTCCTCTTTTACGACAGAGCAAGGAGGGTGTCCACAGACCACTGTGCACCTGCAGGCTGATATGGGGGGTAAAAAGTCTAGAAGTTAGTAAATAAGATTTTAGCACATGTTCTAAAACAAACCGGACACCTGTACAGTGATGCCAACACAGTGCTCTGAGCTCCTTCTTTGAGTTAAATCCTAGCATCTGCATTTTTTACAAGTTGTTGCTATGGCAGAGCATGACCAGAGCATAACAGAAACCACCCATTTTCTAACCGCTTCATCCAATTCAGGGTCAGGGGGTCAGGGGGTCGCGGGGCACGGGGGAGCCAGAGCCTCAGAAAGTAATAAGCAGGAGATACCTGGGACTGGATGGTAGTCCAATGCAGGGAAGACACAGACACTCACCAATTATCCCAGAAGCCAATTAACCTACCAGTAGTTCTTTGAACTGTGGGAGGAAGCCGGAGCACCCAAAGCAAACTCATGCAAACATGGGGAGAACATACAAGCTCCATACAGATAGCACCCCAGGTCCAGAAGTGTACCCAGGGCCTCAGCACTGTGAGCTAGCAATGCTAAACGCTGGGCTACTGTGCATGCTAATTTCTAGGCATCAGGTGATCAATCAGGTAGTGTTTCTCAGATAAAAGGACACCAGTTATTTAGTATGAGATTCAAATTGACCTCAGAACAAAATATAACTTATGTTATATAACTTATATAGAACTTACTACAGCATAACTGTCTTATTTGGCTCTTGTAGAAAATATTAACAGCATGCCTATTAAACATACAGTATCTAGCAATCAGCAATTAAAATAAAAACATTTCCAAACATGGAAACTGCCCAGTTAATGAAGCATTTCAAAGACATTAATCTATTAAATAATTACAGTTTTAAGTAGATAACAGATTTATATTCAGATTACGAAAGCATCATAACAACTGCTGCTTGTGTAAGGAATCCATGAATACCACTGTACATGAGAATTCCACACCTATTTGTAATCAATACACAAAATCCTATTGAATTTCAGGTACTTGTTTATTCAGCATTGCTTGACTCCGCGGACTCCTTGTTGTTTCAATATTCTAGCAATAGGACTAATCGCCAATACAGTGCCGTTGTAATCTATTCCTTCTGCCAGCAGAGGACGGTATTCGCACAGCCAGTTCAGGATAAGATACGCTCCTCGCAGTTCACAGTACAACTGGCCAAAGCCGTATTCGGAATATGCTCTCGATAACCTCGTTTAGTTTAAGTACGGCCATATTTCATATCAACCCATAGATGCATTGCATAAACACTAGAATTCTGGTTGTACTTAAATTGACCTTATACGTTTTGGATTATGTTTAACCTTCTTCAATTTCTTCAACCATATTTTGAGATGATTACGTTTACAGAAGCAAATATTATTCAGTGCTTTTTCTTCACTCCTTTAATCAAACCCACATTTCTATAAGGAGGGCCATTGTGAAACTCCCCAAAGTGAGCTGAATTAATCTTTTATTCTTCACACCTGCGAAGTCATTCCTACATTGTGTAATATGAAGGCCTTTCATTATTCACGTATACTGCAACATCTGAAAATAATGGGTCTTGAAATAGTTGAATGAAAGAAAATCCTGAATAACTCCTCCAAATGCGTGTTACACTTTCATCAAGTACACACACTTTGAATGTGATGAACTATAAAAAGTTATTTTAACCATACCCAATGGAGCTCAGGAGTGCGATTGCATACACAATAATGTTTTCAGTGTTTGGACATCAGCCGTACATCAGAACAATCATTTCACTAACACAGCTCCATGTTGAGTGACTTCCCTCCAAGAACACAAAGTCACTTTCCCTTAGCAATTATTGCATGGACTTTGATTATCTGCCTTCTGCATCAAGCCCTGTATTATATACGGTACAAAGCCAAGCTTTGGGATAGTGCTTTGTTTGGATCCTTGTCTTGATCCTTTTGGATCCCAGGCTGCTCATTTGCAAATGAGTTTTGACATTAATTATAGTGACTATAGCAATGAGCTGGCACTGTGGTTCACAGAGCTGGGGTCCTGGGTTCAATTCCTGGGGTGCAGTCTGGATGGAATTGTATGTTCTCCCTTCATTTGTGTGGATTTCTTCCAGGTGCTCCAGTTTCTTCCCACAGTCCAAAGACATACAGTACTAGTAGGTTAAGGTGGAACTACAGTCCCAATTTTGCAGACACAAAATTATTCAATTTCAGTCACAAAATAAAATCATTGACATTATAGAAAAACTTTACAAACTCAAAATTGAGCACAAAATCATGAATTTTGTGAAAGGACTGTAAGTTACGCCATGTTGTAACAAATTCGCATTCAAGTTCCACACAAATTGCGATGTGATGCAGCCCTTCCTGCTCACTAATCACTTTAATGACTAATGCAATGTGATGTAGGAGAGAAAGGGTATAGGTTATGCAGCAAACATTTCACTGCAAAAAACGTTCCATTCCAAGGTTCTTTATGCAGAGTTAACAATGTAGTATTATTTATTGGCAAAAACGTAAAAAAGTTGAGAGCAATATTTCCATTGGATTAAACGAGATGTATTCACAAGCCTGCTCCTTTACAATGTCACAGGGCCACAACAGATTATAGGAAGTTTTGCTGCCTCGTTCTGAATCGCAGAACATGGTAATTCTTTAACCTTGAAATGTAGTCTATTTTGTGATGTAATGATGCAATGTCCCTTTACTGAGAGCCAGCAATCAACGGATGTGTCTGATCGTGAATGGTTTTCCCTGTTGTTTGTTGTATTACTTGGTGTTGCATTTTAAGCTGTGCATGAGGCAGGACCCGGAGGCTGCTGCTTCTGCTGGTGCTTCTGCTGGGATTGAGGAAGAGCTGAGCGCCATGTAAGGCAAAGACACTGCGTTCCACTTTATCAGGTGCCTGGAGTGTAAGAGCTGCAGATAATATTGAGTCACATTAATCCCAACATATTTCAAATATTATGAAAATTAAATAAATTAAATCAAATAACTTTCATTAAAAAAATCAATCACTCTTTACCTTGCTTTTTCAGTTGTTTATAAGGAAAATTGATGCCGAGAATGTGTGAATACTGCTTTTTGATGGTTCCAAGACCAATGTGACCTGTTCTATTGCCTGCTAATTGTACGTTCCAGGTTGAAAAATTATTTTTAGGAGGTCAAGGTGTATGAATGATAAGAGAAAAACTGATATAACCACAGCTACGCAAACACCAGTCCACCAAAAAAAAATCATTTAATTAAAATAAGGTAACATTTTTTTTTCATCATCATACGGATGAACTGTGCTAAATGTGTTTCTAAAAAGAAAAAGCAGGACGTGGGTCGTGAGCCAAGATCATGACTCTTTTGCTCTTCTTCACATCAGTTTTCATCTGCGAGGAGGAGGAGGAGGGCGGCTCCTGATGTGCTGACACTTGGGGAAGTGCCTCTGTGCCAGCCTGGGGGCAAAGCGCCGGCCGCAGTGAGGGCAGGGCACGTAGTCGGGGTTTGGATTCGCGGGGGGCTGGGGCAGGTTCACAACTTTCCCTCCTTGCGTGATCACCTGCTGCACCTCCCTGGCCTGTTTGATGCTCCGAATGAAATCCTCGTGCTTCTGCCTCCAGTTGTTCTTTCTCAGCTGGGAACAGGAAATGAAACCAATAAAACAGCTTCCAGAAAAAGTCCAGACTAGCACTGCGTACACAGTCTGGTCGCAAACCATTCACAAGGCAAGAAAATATCAATACAGTAATAACGTAGCTTTCTGGGGCCACCTTTCAGGTCATTGGGTAGAGAGTACAATTTACGTAGTTATGGTTTTGTTTCCTGTGAGTGCTATTTGCTTGATATGTAGATTTTTACAACAGAATTCAGAAGTCACTAAGACACATTTATTCTGTCTGGCAAATGTGCCTTTGCGGCAGTTTTTCAGAAGAGTACTTCATAAAACACTTATTTATTGTTTACATTGATTTATAAGCTGAGTCTGACTCTAGGAGAAAAAAAGGGAAGCTTGGAAAGAGTTTAAGGATAGCCCTTACCACGATTGGCGGTTTAACCTTCTTCTTATGGATGTATGTCTCCAGTTCTGTTCCCTTGGCCCTGTGCTTGAAAGAGTCAAAAACCTTCCTCTTTGAATTCTGAAGCTTCTTGCAGATCTTGCTGTGTTTCTCCAGCCTCTCTACAGCAAACTTCCCGTGACACAGTTCACAGGGCACCAGCTGAGGGTTTCCACTCTGGCTATTCTCATATGGAAATTGCTCAGCGGTAGGGCACATCAGACTTGTAGGGGACAAATATCTGTTTTCCACTGACAGAGTTTGTTCATCCAGACATGTGGTGTTATTTCTGAAGTGGCCCTGCGCGGTCTGTGCCGCTGACACGTCGCTTTCAGGGAGCCTTGCTTTCTTGAGATACTTTCTCCTTCCACAGGGGACGTCTTCTAGCCCACGGCTGCAAGGGCTCACTTGACGTCTCTCCTGATGGGAAAGCGCAGAGGGAAAGTGCGATTCTGCGCATCCGCCATCTTCCATTGGAGAACCATAATCAAGGTTGTCTCCTCTGATAGGAAGGGCTTTCCTTGGAGTGAAGGCTTTTTGCTTCTCCATTCTGCAGGTCAGAAGAGGCACGGCCTTAGAGCGGTGGTTGGCCCATGGTCCTCTGGGGCAAAGCTCGCTCTGCCTCGCCTCTATTTTCCCTTCCGGCCACCTCTCTGGAGTCTTCCATCTCTCTCGGAACCATCCTCAGCTCCTCCTGAGCTCTGAAGAGCTTCGCCTGCATCATGGCCTCCTTCTGGCGAATCTCGTCCTTCATCATGGCCTCCTTCCGGCGCATCTCATCCTGCAGGCTGGCCTCCCTCCGGCGATGCTCCTCCTTCAGCGCGGCCTCTGCCTCGGCCACTTTTCGTAGCTCCTCTTGCAACTGAAAGTGCTCCTTCCCATTGGCATGAGAAGGGCATTGCCCTGGAGGGGTCGCCACCATGGGGAGGACAGTCCTGTCCTTAGGTTTGCGTACTCTTGAGCCCCTCCTGCCCGGCCTCTCGCAGGGCCTCTCATGACCATCCTGAGGCGGGGTGGGGGCAAACAAGGAATCACTCTGTGCGTCCGGGCGGTCCACAGCCCGAACCTCACCAGGGCCGGAGACTTTCCTGTTACCCATAGGCTTCAGGGGGTAAGACCGATCATACCCCACAATGTTCTTCTCGGGGCCCTGTTGGGCTTGGAAGCGATAGCTGTTCCCCATCTTCTTCTCCGCAGCGTATTTGACATATTGGAAACATTTTCTCATCTTCTGTAGAGCTGCCTCCTGCCGCCGATTGTACATGGCGATCATTTTTTTCTCCTTTTCCTGCATCAGTTTCTCTTGGAAGGTGTCCTTCAGAAGCTGTATCTTGGGAGGCGGGCAGTACGTGGAAATCAGATCCTGTTGCCTTAAGGGCGCAGGTCGATTCGAGTCTGTGTCCTTCGGGGAGGGAGACAGAGCACCAGGCTTAGGACTGGGCTCCATTGGCAAATGAGATATGAGCTTTGTTTCCCAGGTATCTTGGCAAATAAATGATATCCTGCACAGTCTAGTATGGTCTAATAGAAAAGAATAAAAAAAAACAATTCAGGAAATACACAACTTTTGAATATTAAACCTAATGGTGTTGAATGCTGCATGCTGACTCAGTAGGAGACAGATCCTAAACACAAACATTATAATAAACATTTGTTTCCCAAATAACATTCTCAATGTTCAGAATGCTTAAAGTCATGAGCTTTTTTAAAAATGTTTAACTGAAACCTGGAAATGTGCTATTTCATTTCAAAGCTTGTATTATATCTATGATATAAATGTTTTTTTATATAAAATTAACCCATTATGCAACAGGGGTTTGAGCAAAAGTCACTGTGAATAAGGGAATTTATCAATATTAATTAGCCGTTTCACTACATTATAGATAGCTGAAGGATTATGATACAGTATATCGATTTCGCTACAAATTGACAAGCATATTTGATGACACTTACCAAACAAGTTTTAAACAGCGGAGAAATAGTTCACCACGACGATAGCAATGCAATGTTTGACTGCATCTCCCTATGTGATATATCTGTATTTGGGTATATACAGATCACGTAATTCAGGGAGCACTGTTACGTCAGGTCACCAACCATTATTACGACGCTCATATGTCATAGAGCTCCTTAGGATGTTTGTATAATCTTTATCCAAATTTTCATATGGCCGCAGTTACGGCGTTTATTTTACAGTTAATGTAACAGGGTGTCATTATATTTTTCTGTCTTTATGGTGGCAGACCACTTAAATAAATCTGAGTAGGCGGTTTCTACAAGTGGGTCAGATAAAATATTAAATATACAGTAAAAGCTCACACCTATTCATACCCTTTATGTACTGTATATCTACAATTACGTATACTACGTATACAGTTATCGTATACTATAATACGATAACTACCATTACAAAATGTCTCCCTTTTGATTTGAAGTGGTTCTTTTAAATAAGTAAATTGCAATCACTTAGCCTACATCTGAGCTCCTAATTCATCGCGACGACGGACTGAGACTCCAGTTGGATTTGTGAGAAGTAAAGGGGTGTGCCTGTTTTAAAACCGATTCATACGTCTTAAACACATGGACATAGATAGCAGTCTGTGTTATATAATTTATCTTTTTATTTTATTTAAATTTATCACATACACATTTTCAAAGTAACTGTACCCCTTTTAATTATGATCCCCATCGCTCACAGCTCCGAAGGTGAGACGAGGGCTACTTCAGATGGGATTTCCAATATTTCTCTCTTAGCTTGTATACCGGTGGAAAGGAGAGGGGTCTTAAAACGTGTTGATAGTAAGATTGGGATGTATTTGCAGTCTAGATATAGTTTTTTTAATGTTCGGAGCCGCCACAGATTCATTTTCTTACGACTGCTTTTCTGGATGACAATGACAATGCAAACGATGGTGTTAAGGCGAGGCTGTGCCTTAAGGCTCCTCTGCTTACAATATTCAGCGCGTAAATCGCAAACGAGCGCCTTCCCTTACGATGAAAATGCAGAAAATAAGACCACGAGATTTAAACCTACGGCTTACAAATTTATGCGTAAACACTAAAACCGTATCTTTAGCAAAACTGGCGAGACAATGTGTTTTCTCATTTAAAAAAGTACTGGAAAATAATTAAAGGCTATCACGATAAACAGAGGTTACTGATCTACTACTGTACGCTGTGACCAAAAATGAGAGTCCCCCGATCCTCGCAGCCTTCATGCTTTGGTCTTGGCCTGGCCGTTTTTTTTAAGATAATGGGGTCAAGTTAAGAAATTATGCAAGTTTCTAATCAAATCCAAGGGCGCCTCGATCTCCTAAACATCTTTAGAAGGCCGACGGACCACACTGCACGGTCCGGGTCCGTTCCCTGACCCGGTTCTGGATAATGCCAGCTTAAAGTGAAAAATTCTACTGTACATATTA
Source organism: Lepisosteus oculatus (assembly GCF_040954835.1). Lineage (NCBI taxonomy): Eukaryota > Metazoa > Chordata > Actinopteri > Semionotiformes > Lepisosteidae > Lepisosteus > Lepisosteus oculatus. The sequence goes on along the minus strand of NW_027167654.1, from coordinate 52,771 downwards.
TGTTTCTTATTATGGTATATATGTATAATATAGCGCGACCGCTTCACGAAGCTAGAAAGAAAGTTATCCGCCATTTTTATTTTACCTGCAATTGAATTTGCCATTAAAATCATTATTAATACCGCAGCTGCTAAATAACTTACCTAAAAGCGTTCAGATACAAAAGCACTTGAGCTGTAATGTTTGTATACTGTTGGCCCGATGACCTACTTCAAGAAGAATTGTTACATAGACCGCCAAGGACTGTCATCACACTTTACGTCATAAAGCGCTTTAAAACTTTAGACAAGTTCAACACCTCATATTTTGTACTGTTTATCATGGTAAAAGCAACTCAAAGCAATTATAAAAATGATCGAAAGGTAAAAATACAAGCTTATACGAGCTGTCGTTTTAACATTTATAACATATATTTAAACAAAACATATATAATCTATTTTAATAAAATAGAAAAGTGTTCTTAGTCTTCACTTAAAAGCTGTTAGAAGCTGCCTTTCTGACAAGAGAGTTCTGTGAGTTCCACAGTCTCAGTGCATTAAAGTCAAAACCAGTTGCTTTTTATTTCCTGTTTTACGACAGAGCAAGGAGGGTGTCCACAGACCACTGTGCACCTGCAGACTGATATGGGGGGTAAAAAGTCTAGAAGTTAGTAAATAAGATTTTAACATATGTTCTAAAACACACCGGACACCTGTACAGTGATGCCAACACAGTGATCTGAGCTCCTTCTTTGAGTTAAATCCTAGCATCTGCATTTTTTACAAGTTTTTTACAAGCTCCCCCGTGCCCCGCGACCCCCTGACCCCCTGACCCTGAATTGGATGAAGCGGTTAGAAAATGGGTGGTTTCTGTTATGCTCTGGTCATGCTCTGCCATAGCAACAACTTGTAAAAAATGCAGATGCTAGGATTTAACTCAAAGAAGGAGCTCAGATCACTGTGTTGGCATCACTGTACAGGTGTCCGGTGTGTTTTAGAACATATGTTAAAATCTTATTTACTAACTTCTAGACTTCTAGACTCGGAATATGCTCTCGATAACCTCGTTTAGTTTAAGAACGGCCGTATTTCATATCAACCCACAGATGCATTGCATAAACACTAGAATTCTGGTTGTACTTAAATTGACCTTATACGTTTTGGATTATGTTTAACCTTCTTCAATTTCTTTAACCATATTTTGAGATGATTACGTTTACAGAAGCAAATATTATTCAGTGCTTTTTCTTCACTCCTTTAATCAAACCCACATTTCTTTAAGGAGGGCCATTGTGAAACTCCCCAAAGTGAGCTGAATTAATCTTTTATTCTTCACACCTGCGAAGTCATTCCTTCATTGTGTAATATGAAGGCCTTTCATTATTCACGTATACTACAACATCTGAAAATAATCGGTCTTGAAATAGTTGAATGAAAGAAAATCCTGAATAACTCCTCCAAATGCGTGTTACACTTTCATCAGGTACACACACTTTGAATGTGATGAACTATAAAAAGTTATTTTAACCATACCCAATGGAGCTCGGGAGTGCGATTGCATACACAATCATGTTTTCAGTGTTTGGACATCAGCCGTACATCAGAACAATCATTTCACTAACACAGCTCCATGTTGAGTGACTTCCCTCCAAAAACACAAAGTCACTTTCCCTTAGCAATTATTGCATGGACTTTGATTATCTGCCTTCTGCATCAAGCCCTGTATGATATACTGTACAAAGCCAAGCTTTGGGATAGTGCTTTGTTTGGATCCTTGTCTTGATCCTTTTGGATCCCAGGCTGCTCATTTGCAAATGAGTTTTGACATTAATTAAAGTGACTATAGCAATGAGGTGGCACTGTGGTTCACAGAGCTGGGGTCCTGGGTTCAATTCCTGGGGTGCAGTCTGGATGGAATTGTATGTTCTCCCTTCATTTGTGTGGATTTCTTCCAGGTGCTCCAGTTTCTTCCCACAGTCCAAAGACATACAGTACTAGTAGGTTAAGGTGGAACTACAGTCCCAATTTTGCAGATACAAAAGTATTTAATTTCAGTCACAAAATAAAATCATTGACATTATAGAAAAACTTTACAAACTCAAAATTGAGCACAAAATCATGAATTTTGTGAAAGGACTGTAAGTTACGCCATGTTGTAACAAATTCGCATTCAAGTTCCACACAAATTGCGATGTGATGCAGCCCTTCCTGCTCACTAATCACTGACTAATGCAATGTGATGTAGGAGAGAAAAGGTATAGGTTATGCAGCAAACATTTCACTGCAAAAAACGTTCCATTCCAAGGTTCTTTATGCAGAGTTAACAATGTAATATTATTTATTGGCAAAAACGTAAAAAAGTTGAGAGCAATATTTCCATTGGATTAAACGAGATGTATTCACAAGCCTGCTCCTTTACAATGTCACAGGGCCACAACAGATTATAGGAAGTTTTGCTGCCTCGTTCTGAATCGCAGAACATGGTAATTCTTTAACCTTGAAATGTAGTCTATTTTGTGATGTAATGATGCAATGTCCCTTTACTGAGAGCCAGCAATCAACGGATGTGTCTGATCGTGAATGGTTTTCCCTGTTGTTTGTTGTATTACTTGGTGTTGCATTTTAAGCTGTGCATGAGGCAGGACCCGGAGGCTGCTGCTTCTGCTGGTGCTTCTGCTGGGATTGAGGAAGAGCTGAGCGCCATGTAAGGCAAAGACACTGCGTTCCACTTTATCAGGTGCCTGGAGTGTAAGAGCTGCAGATAATATTGAGTCACATTAATCCCAACATATTTCAAATATTATGAAAATTAAATAAATTAAATCAAATAACTTTCATTAAAAAAATCAATCACTCTTTACCTTGCCTTTTCAGTTGTTTTTAAGGAAAATTGATGCCGAGAATGTGTGAATACTACTTTTTGATGGTTCCAAGACCAATGTGACCTGTTCTATTGTCTGCCAATTGTACGTTCCAGGTTGAAAAATTATTTTTAGGAGGTCAAGGTGTATGAATGATAAGAGAAAAACTGAAATAACCACAGCTACGCAAACACCAGTCCACCAAAAAAAAAATCATTTAATTAAAATAAGGTAACATTTTTTTTTCATCATCATACGGATGAACTGTGCTAAATGTGTTTCTAAAAAGAAAAAGCAGGACGTGAGTCGTGAGCCAAGATCATGACTCTTTTGCTCTTCTTCACATCAGTTTTCATCTGCGAGGAGGAGGAGGAGGGCGGCTCCTGATGTGCTGACACTTGGGGATGTGCCTCTGTGCCGGCCTGGGGGCAAAGCGCCGGCCGCAGTGAGGGCAGGGCACGTAGTCGGGGTTTGGATTCGCGGGGGGCTGGGGCAGGTTCACAACTTTCCCTCCTTGCGTGATCACCTGCTGCACCTCCCTGGCCTGTTTGATGCTCCGAATGAAATCCTCGTGCTTCTGCCTCCAGTTGTTCTTTCTCAGCTGGGAACAGGAAATGAAACCAATAAAACAGCTTCCAGAAAAAGTCCAGACTAGCACTGCGTACACAGTCTGGTCGCAAACCATTCACAAGGCAAGAAAATATCAATACAGTAATAACTTAGCTTTCTGGGGCTACCTTTCAGGTCATTGGGTAGAGAGTACAATTTACGTAGTTATGGTTTTGTTTCCTGTGAGTGCTATTTGCTTGATATGTAGATTTTTACAACAGAATTCAGAAGTCACTAAGACACATTTATTCTGTCTGGCAAATGTGCCTTTGCGGCAGTTTTTCAGAAGAGTACTTCATAAAACACTTATTTATTGTCTACATTGATTTATAAGCTGAGTCTGACTCTAGGAGAAAAAAAGGGAAGCTTGGAAAGAGTTTAAGGATAGCCCTTACCACGATTGGCGGTTTAACCTTCTTCTTATGGATGTATGTCTCCAGTTCTGTTCCCTTGGCCCTGTGCTTGAAAGAGTCAAAAACCTTCCTCTTTGAATTCTGAAGCTTCTTGCAGATCTTGCTGTGTTTCTCCAGCCTCTCTACAGCAAACTTCCTGTGACACAGTTCACAGGGCACCAGCTGAGGGTTTCCACTCTGGCTATTCTCATATGGAAATTGCTCAGCGGTAGGGCAGATCAGACTTGTAGGGGACAAATATCTGTTTTCCACTGACAGAGTTTGTTCATCCAGACATGTGGTGTTATTTCTGAAGTGGGCCTGCGCGGCCTGTGCCGCTGACACGTCGCTTTCAGGGAGCCTTGCGTTCTTGAGATACTTTCTCCTTCCACAGGGGACGTCTTCTAGCCCACGGCTGCAAGGGCTCACTTGACGTCTCTCCTGATGGGAAAGCGAAGAGGGAAAGTGCGATTCTGCGCATCCGCCATCTTCCATTGGAGAACCATAATCAAGGTTGTCTCCTCTGATAGGAAGGGCTTTCCTTGGAGTGAAGGCTTTTTGCTTCTCCATTCTGCAGGTCAGAAGAGGCACGGCCTTAGAGCGGTGGTTGGCCCATGGTCCTCTGGGGCAAAGCTCGCTCTGCCTCGCCTGGAGTGTCTTCCTTAGGGTCAGGAGTCCTCTATTTTCCCTTCCGGCCACCTCTCTGGAGTCTTCCATCTCTCTCGGAACCATCCTCAGCTCCTCCTGAGCTCTGAAGAGCTTCGCCTGCATCATGGCCTCCTTCTGGCGAATCTCGTCCTTCATCATGGCCTCCTTCCGGCGCATCTCATCCTGCAGGCTGGCCTCCCTCCGGCGATGCTCCTCCTTCAGCGCGGCCTCTGCCTCGGCCACTTTTCGTAGCTCCTCTTGCAACTGAAAGTGCTCCTTCCCATTGGCATGAGAAGGGCATTGCCCTGGAGGGGTCGCCACCATGGGGAGGACAGTCCTGTCCTTAGGTTTGCGTACTCTTGAGCCCCTCCTGCCCGGCCTCTCGCAGGGCCTCTCATGACCATCCTGAGGCGGGGTGGGGGCAAACAAGGAATCACTCTGTGCGTCCGGGCGGTCCACAGCCCGAACCTCACCAGGGCCGGAGACTTTCCTGTTACCCATAGGCTTCAGGGGGTAAGACCGATCATACCCCACAATGTTCTTCTCGGGGCCCTGTTGGGCTTGGAAGCGATAGCTGTTCCCCGTCTTCTTCTCCGCAGCGTATTTGACATATTGGAAACATTTTCTCATCTTCTGTAGAGCTGCCTCCTGCCGCCGATTGTACATGGCGATCATTTTTTTCTCCTTTTCCTGCATCAGTTTCTCTTGGAAGGTGTCCTTCAGAAGCTGTATCTTGGGAGGCGGGCAGTACGTGGAAATCAGATCCTGTTGCCTTAAGGGCGCGGGTTGATTCGAGTCTGTGTCCTTCGGGGAGGGGGACAGAGCACCAGGCTTAGGACTGGGCTCCATTGGCAAATGAGATATGAGCTTTGTTTCCCAGGTATCTGGAAAAGGTAAAAATGGCAAATAAATGATATCCTGCACAGTCTAGTATGGTCTAATAGAAAAGAATAAAAAAAAAACAATTCAGGAAATACACAACTTTTTAATATTAAACCTAATGGTGTTGAATGCTGCATGCTGACTCAGTAGGAGACAGATCCTAAACATAAACATTATAATAAACATTTGTTTCCCAAATAACATTCTCAATGTTCAGAATGCTTAAAGTCATGAGCTTTTTTAAAAATGTTTAACTGAAACCTGGAAATGTGCTATTTCATTTCAAAGCTTGTATTATATCTATGATATAAATGTTTTTTTATATAAAATTAACCCATTATGCAACAGGGGTTTGAGCAAAAGTCACTGTGAATAAGGGAATTTATTAATATTAATTAGCCGTTTTACTACATTATAGATAGCTGAAGGATTATGATACAGTATATCGATTTCGCTACAAATTGACAAGCATATTTGATGACACTTACCAAACAAGTTTTAAACAGCGGAGAAATAGTTCACCACGACGATAGCAATGCAATGTTTGACTGCATCTCCCTATGTGATATATCTGTATTTGGGTATATACAGATCACGTAATTCAGGGAGCACTGTTACGTCAGGTCACCAACCATTATTACGATGCTCATATGTCATAGAGCTCCTTAGGATGTTTGTATAATCTTTATCCAAATTTTCATATGGCCGCAGTTACGGCGTTTATTTTACAGTTAATGTAACAGGGTGTCATTATATTTTTCTGTCTTTATGGTGGCAGACCACTTAAATAAATCTGAGTAGGCGGTTTCTACAAGTGGGTCAGATAAAATATTAAATATACAGTAAAAGCTCACACCTATTCATACCCTTTATGTACTGTATATCTACAATTACGTATACTACGTATACAGTTATCGTATACTATAATACGATAACTACCATTACAAAATGTCTCCCTTTTGATTTGAAGTGGTTCTTTTAAATAAGTAAATTGCAATCACTTAGCCTACATCTGAGCTCCTAATTCATCGCGACGACGGACTGAGACTCCAGTCGGATTTGTGAGAAGGGGTGTGCCTGTTTTAAAACCGATTCATACGTCTTAAACACATGGACATAGATAGCAGTCTGTGTTATATAATTTATCTTTTTATTTTATTTAAATTTAAGTATCACATACACATTTTCAAAGTAACTGTACCCCTTTTAATTATGATCCCCATCGCTCACAGCTCCGAAGGTGAGACGAGGGCTACTTCAGATGGGATTTCCAATATTTCTCTCTTAGCTTGTATACCGGTGGAAAGGAGAGGGGTCTTAAAACGTGTTGATAGTAAGATTGGGATGTATTTGCAGTCTAGATATAGTTTTTTTAATGTTCGGAGCCGCCACAGATTCATTTTCTTACGACTGCTTTTCTGGATGACAATGACAATGCAAAGGATGGTGTTAAGGCGAGGCTGTGCCTTAAGGCTCCTCTGCTTACAATGTTCAGCGCGTAAATCGCAAACGAGCGCCTTCCCTTACGATGAAAATGCAGAAAATAAGACCACGAGATTTAAACCTACGGCTTACAAATTTATGCGTAAACACTAAAACCGTATCTTTAGCAAAACTGGCGAGACAATGTGTTTTATCATTTAAAAAAGTACTGGAAAATAATTAAAGGTTATCACGATAAACAGAGGTTACTGATCTACTACTGTACGCTGTGACCAAAAATGAGAGTCCCCCGATCCTCGCAGCCTTCATGCTTTGGTCTTGGCCTGGCCGTTTTTTTTAAGATAATGGGGTCAAGTTAAGAAATTATGCAAGTTTCTAATCAAATCCAAGGGCGCCTCGATCTCCTAAACATCTTTAGAAGGCCGACGGACCACACTGCACGGTCCGGGTCCGTTCCCTGACCCGGTTCTGGATAATGCCAGCTTTAAGTGAAAAATTCTACTGTACATATTATGTTTCTTATTATGGTATATATGTATAATATAGCGCGACCGCTTCACGAAGCTAGAAAGAAAGTTATCCGCCATTTTTATTTTACCTGCAATTGAATTTGCCATTAAAATCATTATTAATACCGCAGCTGCTAAATAACTTACCTAAAAGCGTTCAGATACAAAAGCACTTGAGCTGTAATGTTTGTATACTGTTGGCCCGATGACCTACTTCAAGAAGAATTGTTACATAGACCGCCAAGGACTGTCATCACACTTTACGTCATAAAGCGCTTTAAAACTTTAGACAAGTTCAACACCTCATATTTTGTACTGTTTATCATGGTAAAAGCAACTCAAAGCAATTCTAAAAATGATCGAAAGGTAAAAATACAAGCTTATACGAGCTGTCGTTTTAACATTTATAACATATATTTAAACAAAACATATATAATCTATTTTAATAAAATAGAAAAGTGTTCTTAGTCTTCACTTAAAAGCTGTTAGAAGCTGTCATTCTGACAAGAGAGTTCTGTGAGTTCCACAGTCTCAGTGCATTAAAGTCAAAACCAGTTGCTTTTTATTTCCTGTTTTACGACAGAGCAAGGAGGGTGTCCACAGACCACTGTGCACCTGCAGGCTGATATGGGGGGTAAAAAGTCTAGAAGTTAGTAAATAAGATTTTAGCACATGTTCTAAAACACACCGGACACCTGTACAGTGATGCCAACACAGTGATCTGAGCTCCTTCTTTGAGTTAAATCCTAGCATCTGCATTTTTTACAAGTTGTTGCTATGGCAGAGCATGACCAGAGCATAACAGAAACCACCCATTTTCTAACCGCTTCATCCAATTCAGGGTCAGGGGGTCAGGGGGTCGCGGGGCACGGGGGAGCCAGAGCCTCAGAAAGTAATAAGCAGGAGATACCTGGGACTGGATGGTAGTCCAATGCAGGGAAGACACAGACACTCACCAATTATCCCAGAAGCCAATTAACCTACCAGTCGTTCTTTGAACTGTGGGAGGAAGCCGGAGCACCCAAAGCAAACTCATGCAAACATGGGGAGAACATACAAGCTCCATACAGATAGCACCCCAGGTCCAGAAGTGTACCCAGGGCCTCAGCACTTTGAGCTAGCAATGCTAAACGCTGGGCTACTGTGCATGCAAATTTCTAGGCATCAGGTGATCAATCAGGTAGTGTTTCTCAGATAAAAGGACACCAGTAATTTAGTATGAGATTCAAATTGACCTCAGAACAAAATATAACTTATGTTATATAACTTATATAGAACTTACTACAGCATAACTGTCTTATTTGCAGAAAATATTAACAGCATGCCTATTAAACATACAGTATCTAGCAATCAGCAATCAAAATAAAAACATTTCCAAACATGGAAACTGCCCAGTTAATGAAGCATTTCAAAGACATTAATCTATTCAATAATTACAGTTTTAAGTAGATAACAGATTTATATTCAGATTACGAAAGCATCATAACAACTGCTGCTTGTGTAAGGAATCCATGAATACCACTGTACATGAGAATTCCACACCTATTTGTAATCAATACACAAAATCCTATTGAATTTCAGGTACTTGTTTATTCAGCATTGCTTGACTCCGCGGACTCCTTGTTGTTTCAATATTCTAGCAATAGGACTAATCGCCAATACAGTGCCGTTGTAATCTATTCCTTCTGCCAGCAGAGGACGGTATTCGCACAGCCAGTTCAGGATAAGATACGGTCCTCGCAGTTCACAGTACAACTGGCCAAAGCCGTATTCGGAATATGCTCTCGATAACCTCGTTTAGTTTAAGTACGGCCATATTTCATATCAACCCACAGATGCATTGCATAAACACTAGAATTCTGGTTGTACTTAAATTGACCTTATACGTTTTGGATTATGTTTAACCTTCTTCAATTTCTTCAACCATATTTTGAGATGATTGCGTTTACAGAAGCAAATATTATTCAGTGCTTTTTCTTCACTCCTTTAATCAAACCCACATTTCTATAAGGAGGGCCATTGTGAAACTCCCCAAAGTGAGCTGAATTAATCTTTTATTCTTCACACCTGCGAAGTCATTCCTACATTGTGTAATTTGAAGGCCTTTCATTATTCACGTATACTACAACATCTGAAAATAATGGGTCTTGAAATAGTTGAATGAAAGAAAATCCTGAATAACTCCTCCAAATGCGTGTTACACTTTCATCAAGTACACACACTTTGAATGTGATGAACTATAAAAAGTTATTTTAACCATACCCAATGGAGCTCAGGAGTGCGATTGCATACACAATCATGTTTTCAGTGTTTGGACATCAGCCGTACATCAGAACAATCATTTCACTAACACAGCTCCATGTTGAGTGACTTCCCTCCAAGAACACAAAGTCACTTTCCCTTAGCAATTATTGCATGGACTTTGATTATCTGCCTTCTGCATCAAGCCCTGTATTATATACGGTACAAAGCCAAGCTTTGGGATAGTGCTTTGTTTGGATCCTTGTCTTGATCCTTTTGGATCCCAGGCTGCTCATTTGCAAATGAGTTTTGACATTAATTATAGTGACTATAGCAATGAGCTGGCACTGTGGTTCACAGAGCTGGGGTCCTGGGTTCAATTCCTGGGGTGCAGTCTGGATGGAATTGTATGTTCTCCCTTCATTTGTGTGGATTTCTTCCAGGTGCTCCAGTTTCTTCCCACAGTCCAAAGACATACAGTACTAGTAGGTTAAGGTGGAACTACAGTCCCAATTTTGCAGACACAAAAGTATTTAATTTCAGTCACAAAATAAAATCATTGACATTATAGAAAAACTTTACAAACTCAAAATTGAGCACAAAATCATGAATTTTGTGAAAGGACTGTAAGTTACGCCATGTAGTAACAAATTCGCATTCAAGTTCCACACAAACTGCGATGTGATGCAGCCCTTCCTGCTCACTAATCACTGTAATGACTAATGCAATGTGATGTAGGAGAGAAAGGGTATAGGTTATGCAGCAAACATTTCACTGCAAAAAACGTCCCATTCCAAGGTTCTTTATGCAGAGTTAACAATGTAGTATTATTTATTGGCAAAAACGTAAAAAAGTTGAGAGCAATATTTCCATTGGATTAAACGAGATGTATTCACAAGCCTGCTCCTTTACAATGTCACAGGGCCACAACAGATTATAGGAAGTTTTGCTGCCTCGTTCTGAATCGCAGAACATGGTAATTCTTTAACCTTGAAATGTAGTCTATTTTGTGATGTAATGATGCAATGTCCCTTTACTGAGAGCCAGCAATCAACGGATGTGTCTGATCGTGAATGGTTTTCCCTGTTGTTTGTTGTATTACTTGGTGTTGCATTTTAAGCTGTGCATGAGGCAGGACCCGGAGGCTGCTGCTTCTGCTGGTGCTTCTGCTGGGATTGAGGAAGAGCTGAGCGCCATGTAAGGCAAAGACACTGCGTTCCACTTTATCAGGTGCCTGGAGTGTAAGAGCTGCAGATAATATTGAGTCACATTAATCCCAACATATTTCAAATATTATGAAAATTAAATAAATTAAATCAAATAACTTTCATTAAAAAAATCAATCACTCTTTACCTTGCTTTTTCAGTTGTTTTTAAGGAAAATTGATGCCGAGAATGTGTGAATACTGCTTTTTGATGGTTCCAAGACCAATGTGACCTGTTCTATTGCCTGCTAATTGTACGTTCCAGGTTGAAAAATTATTTTTAGGAGGTCAAGGTGTATGAATGATAAGAGAAAAACTGAAATAACCACAGCTACGCAAACACCAGTCCACCAAAAAAAAAATCATTTAATTAAAATAAGGTAACATTTTTTTTTCATCATCATACGGATGAACTGTGCTAAATGTGTTTCTAAAAAGAAAAAGCAGGACGTGAGTCGTGAGCCAAGATCATGACTCTTTTGCTCTTCTTCACATCAGTTTTCATCTGCGAGGAGGAGGAGGAGGGCGGCTCCTGATGTGCTGACACTTGGGGAAGTGCCTCTGTGCCGGCCTGGGGGCAAAGCGCCGGCCGCAGTGAGGGCAGGGCACGTAGTCGGGGTTTGGATTCGCGGGGGGCTGGGGCAGGTTCACAACTTTCCCTCCTTGCGTGATCACCTGCTGCACCTCCCTGGCCTGTTTGATGCTCCGAATGAAATCCTCGTGCTTCTGCCTCCAGTTGTTCTTTCTCAGCTGGGAACAGGAAATGAAACCAATAAAACAGCTTCCAGAAAAAGTCCAGACTAGCACTGCGTACACAGTCTGGTCGCAAACCATTCACAAGGCAAGAAAATATCAATACAGTAATAACGTAGCTTTCTGGGGCCACCTTTCAGGTCATTGGGTAGAGAGTACAATTTACGTAGTTATGGTTTTGTTTCCTGTGAGTGCTATTTGCTTGATATGTAGATTTTTACAACAGAATTCAGAAGTCACTAAGACACATTTATTCTGTCTGGCAAATGTGCCTTTGCGGCAGTTTTTCAGAAGAGTACTTCATAAAACACTTATTTATTGTTTACATTGATTTATAAGCTGAGTCTGACTCGAGGAGAAAAAAAGGGAAGCTTGGAAAGAGTTTAAGGATAGCCCTTACCACGATTGGCGGTTTAACCTTCTTCTTATGGATGTATGTCTCCAGTTCTGTTCCCTTGGCCCTGTGCTTGAAAGAGTCAAAAACCTTCCTCTTTGAATTCTGAAGCTTCTTGCAGATCTTGCTGTGTTTCTCCAGCCTCTCTACAGCAAACTTCCCGTGACACAGTTCACAGGGCACCAGCTGAGGGTTTCCACTCTGGCTATTCTCATATGGAAATTGCTCAGCGGTAGGGCACATCAGACTTGTAGGGGACAAATATCTGTTTTCCACTGACAGAGTTTGTTCATCCAGACAGGTGGTGTTATTTCTGAAGTGGCCCTGCGCGGCCTGTGCCGCTGACACGTCGCTTTCAGGGAGCCTTGCTTTCTTGAGATACTTTCTCCTTCCACAGGGGACGTCTTCTAGCCCACGGCTGCAAGGGCTCACTTGACGTCTCTCCTGATGGGAAAGCGCAGAGGGAAAGTGCGATTCTGCGCATCCGCCATCTTCCATTGGAGAACCATAATCAAGGTTGTCTCCTCTGATAGGAAGGCTTTTTGCTTCTCCATTCTGCAGGTCAGAAGAGGCACGGCCTTAGAGCGGTGGTTGGCCCATGGTCCTCTGGGGCAAAGCTCGCTCTGCCTCGCCTCTATTTTCCCTTCCGGCCACCTCTCTGGAGTCTTCCATCTCTCTCGGAACCATCCTCAGCTCCTCCTGAGCTCTGAAGAGCTTCGCCTGCATCATGGCCTCCTTCTGGCGAATCTCGTCCTTCATCATGGCCTCCTTCCGGCGCATCTCATCCTGCAGGCTGGCCTCCCTCCGGCGATGCTCCTCCTTCAGCGCGGCCTCTGCCTCGGCCACTTTTCGTAGCTCCTCTTGCAACTGAAAGTGCTCCTTCCCATTGGCATGAGAAGGGCATTGCCCTGGAGGGGTCGCCACCATGGGGAGGACAGTCCTGTCCTTAGGTTTGCGTACTCTTGAGCCCCTCCTGCCCGGCCTCTCGCAGGGCCTCTCATGACCATCCTGAGGCGGGGTGGGGGCAAACAAGGAATCACTCTGTGCGTCCGGGCGGTCCACAGCCCGAACCTCACCAGGGCCGGAGACTTTCCTGTTACCCATAGGCTTCAGGGGGTAAGACCGATCATACCCCACAATGTTCTTCTCGGGGCCCTGTTGGGCTTGGAAGCGATAGCTGTTCCCCATCTTCTTCTCCGCAGCGTATTTGACATATTGGAAACATTTTCTCATCTTCTGTAGAGCTGCCTCCTGCCGCCGATTGTACATGGCGATCATTTTTTTCTCCTTTTCCTGCATCAGTTTCTCTTGGAAGGTGTCCTTCAGAAGCTGTATCTTGGGAGGCGGGCAGTACGTGGAGATCAGATCCTGTTGCCTTAAGGGCGCGGGTCGATTCGAGTCTGTGTCCTTCGGGGAGGGGGACAGAGCACCAGGCTTAGGACTGGGCTCCATTGGCAAATGAGATATGAGCTTTGTTTCCCAGGTATCTGGAAAAGGCAAAAATGGCAAATAAATGATATCCTGCACAGTCTAGTATGGTCTAATAGAAAAGAATAAAAAAAAACAATTCAGGAAATACACAACTTTTTAATATTAAACCTAATGGTAGTGAATGCTGCATGCTGACTCAGTAGGAGACAGATCCTAAACATAAACATTATAATAAACATTTGTTTCCCAAATAACATTCTCAATGTTCAGAATGCTTAAAGTCATGAGCTTTTTTAAAAATGTTTAACTGAAACCTGGAAATGTGCTATTTCATTTCAAAGCTTGTATTATATCTATGATATAAATGTTTTTTTATATAAAATTAACCCATTATGCAACAGGGGTTTGAGCAAAAGTCACTGTGAATAAGGGAATTTATCAATATTAATTAGCCGTTTCACTACATTATAGATAGCTGAAGGATTATGATACAGTATATCGATTTCGCTACAAATTGACAAGCATATTTGATGACACTTACCAAACAAGTTTTAAACAGCGGAGAAATAGTTCACCACGACGATAGCAATGCAATGTTTGACTGCATCTCCCTATGTGATATATCTGTATTTGGGTATATACAGATCACGTAATTCAGGGAGCACTGTTACGTCAGGTCACCAACCATTATTACGATGCTCATATGTCATAGAGCTCCTTAGGATGTTTGTATAATCTTTATCCAAATTTTCATATGGCCGCAGTTACGGCGTTTATTTTACAGTTAATGTAACAGGGTGTCATTATATTTTTCTGTCTTTATGGTGGCAGGCCACTTAAATAAATCTGAGTAGGCGGTTTCTACAAGTGGGTCAGATAAAATATTAAATATACAGTAAAAGCTCACACCTATTCATACCCTTTATGTACTGTATATCTACAATTACGTATACTACGTATACAGTTATCGTATACTATAATACGATAACTACCATTACAAAATGTCTCCCTTTTGATTTGAAGTGGTTCTTTTAAATAAGTAAATTGCAATCACTTAGCCTACATCTGAGCTCCTAATTCATCGCGACGACGGACTGAGACTCCAGTCGGATTTGTGAGAAGGGGTGTGCCTGTTTTAAAACCGTTTCATACGTCTTAAACACATGGACATAGATAGCAGTCTGTGTTATATAATTTATCTTTTTATTTTATTTAAATTTAAGTATCACATACACATTTTCAAAGTAACTGTACCCCTTTTAATTATGATCCCCATCGCTCACAGCTCCGAAGGTGAGACGAGGGCTACTTCAGATGGGATTTCCAATATTTCTCTCTTAGCTTGTATACCGGTGGAAAGGAGAGGGGTCTTAAAACGTGTTGATAGTAAGATTGGGATGTATTTGCAGTCTAGATATAGTTTTTTTAATGTTCGGAGCCGCCACAGATTCATTTTCTTACGACTGCTTTTCTGGATGACAATGACAATGCAAACGATGGTGTTAAGGCGAGGCTGTGCCTTAAGGCTCCTCTGCTTACAATATTCAGCGCGTAAATCGCAAACGAGCGCCTTCCCTTACGATGAAAATGCAGAAAATAAGACCACGAGATTTAAACCTACGGCTTACAAATTTATGCGTAAACACTAAAACCGTATCTTTAGCAAAACTGGCGAGACAATGTGTTTTATCATTTAAAAAAGTACTGGAAAATAATTAAAGGTTATCACGATAAACAGAGGTTACTGATCTACTACTGTACGCTGTGACCAAAAATGAGAGTCCCCCGATCCTCGCAGCCTTCATGCTTTGGTCTTGGCCTGGCCGTTTTTTTTAAGATAATGGGGTCAAGTTAAGAAATTATGCAAGTTTCTAATCAAATCCAAGGGCGCCTCGATCTCCTAAACATCTTTAGAAGGCCGGCGGACCACACTGCACGGTCCGGGTCCGGGCCCTGACCCGGTTCTGGATAATGCCAGCTTAAAGTGAAAAATTCTACTGTACATATTATGTTTCTTATTATGGTATATATGTATAATATAGCGCGACCGCTTCACGAAGCTAGAAAGAAAGTTATCCGCCATTTTTATTTTACCTGCAATTGAATTTGCCATTAAAATCATTATTAATACCGCAGCTGCTAAATAACTTACCTAAAAGCGTTCAGATACAAAAGCACTTGAGCTGTAATGTTTGTATACTGTTGGCCCGATGACCTACTTCAAGAAGAATTGTTACATAGACCGCCAAGGACTGTCATCACACTTTACGTCATAAAGCGCTTTAAAACTTTAGACAAGTTCAACACCTCATATTTTGTACTGTTTATCATGGTAAAAGCAACTCAAAGCAATTATAAAAATGATCGAAAGGTAAAAATACAAGCTTATACGAGCTGTCGTTTTAACATTTATAACATATATTTAAACAAAACATATATAATCTATTTTAATAAAATAGAAAAGTGTTCTTAGTCTTCACTTAAAAGCTGTTAGAAGCTGCCTTTCTGACAAGAGAGTTCTGTGAGTTCCACAGTCTCAGTGCATTAAAGTCAAAACCAGTTGCTTTTTATTTCCTGTTTTACGACAGAGCAAGGAGGGTGTCCACAGACCACTGTGCACCTGCAGACTGATATGGGGGGTAAAAAGTCTAGAAGTTAGTAAATAAGATTTTAACATATGTTCTAAAACACACCGGACACCTGTACAGTGATGCCAACACAGTGATCTGAGCTCCTTCTTTGAGTTAAATCCTAGCATCTGCATTTTTTACAAGTTGTTGCTATGGCAGAGCATGACCAGAGCATAACAGAAACCACCCATTTTCTAACCGCTTCATCCAATTCAGGGTCAGGTGGTCAGGGGGTCGGGGGGTCACGGGGGAGCCAGAGCCTCAGAAAGTAATAAGCAGGAGATACCTGGGACTGGATGGTAGTCCAATGCAGGGAAGACACAGACACTCACCAATTATCCCAGTAGCCAATTAACCTACCAGTAGTTCTTTGAACTGTGGGAGGAAGCCGGAGCACCCAAAGCAAACTCATGCAAACATGGGGAGAACATACAAGCTCCATACAGATAGCACCCCAGGTCCAGAAGTGTACCCAGGGCCTCAGCACTGTGAGCTAGCAATGCTAAACGCTGGGCTACTGTGCATGCTAATTTCTAGGCATCAGGTGATCAATCAGGTAGTGTTTCTCAGATAAAAGGACACCAGTTATTTAGTATGAGATTCAAATTGACCTCAGAACAAAATATAACTTATGTTATATAACTTATATAGAACTTACTACAGCATAACTGTCTTATTTGGCTCTTGTAGAAAATATTAACAGCATGCCTATTAAACATACAGTATCTAGCAATCAGCAATCAAAATAAAAACATTTCCAAACATGGAAACTGCCCAGTTAATGAAGCATTTCAAAGACATTAATCTATTCAATAATTACAGTTTTAAGTAGATAACAGATTTATATTCAGATTACGAAAGCATCATAACAACTGCTGCTTGTGTAAGGAATCCATGAATACCACTGTACATGAGAATTCCACACCTATTTGTAATCAATACACAAAATCCTATTGAATTTCAGGTACTTGTTTATTCAGCATTTCTTGACTCCGCGGACTCCTTGTTGTTTCAATATTCTAGCAATAGGACTAATCGCCAATACAGTGCCGTTGTAATCTATTCCTTCTGCCAGCAGAGGACGGTATTCGCACAGCCAGTTCAGGATAAGATACGGTCCTCGCAGTTCACAGTACAACTGGCCAAAGCCGTATTCGGAATATGCTCTCGATAACCTCGTTTAGTTTAAGTACGGCCATATTTCATATCAACCCACAGATGCATTGCATAAACACTAGAATTCTGGTTGTACTTAAATTGACCTTATACGTTTTGGATTATGTTTAACCTTCTTCAATTTCTTCAACCATATTTTGAGATGATTACGTTTACAGAAGCAAATATTATTCAGTGCTTTTTCTTCACTCCTTTAATCAAACCCACATTTCTATAAGGAGGGCCATTGTGAAACTCCCCAAAGTGAGCTGAATTAATCTTTTATTCTTCACACCTGTGAAGTCATTCCTACATTGTGTAATATGAAGGCCTTTCATTATTCACGTATACTACAACATCTGAAAATAATGGCTCTTGAAATAGTTGAATGAAAGAAAATCCTGAATAACTCCTCCAAATGCGTGTTACACTTTCATCAAGTACACACACTTTGAATGTGATGAACTATAAAAAGTTATTTTAACCATACCCAATGGAGCTCAGGAGTGCGATTGCATACACAATCATGTTTTCAGTGTTTGGACATCAGCCGTACATCAGAACAATCATTTCACTAACACAGCTCCGTGTTGAGTGACTTCCCTCCAAGAACACAAAGTCACTTTCCCTTAGCAATTATTACATGGACTTTGATTATCTGCCTTCTGCATCAAGCCCTGTATTATATACGGTACAAAGCCAAGCTTTGGGATAGTGCTTTGTTTGGATCCTTGTCTTGATCCTTTTGGATCCCAGGCTGCTCATTTGCAAATGAGTTTTGACATTAATTATAGTGACTATAGCAATGAGCTGGCACTGTGGTTCACAGAGCTGGGGTCCTGGGTTCAATTCCTGGGGTGCAGTCTGGATGGAATTGTATGTTCTCCCTTCATTTGTGTGGATTTCTTCCAGGTGCTCCAGTTTCTTCCCACAGTCCAAAGACATACAGTACTAGTAGGTTAAGGTGGAACTACAGTCCCAATTTTGCAGACACAAAATTATTTAATTTCAGTCACAAAATAAAATCATTGACATTATAGAAAAACTTTACAAACTCAAAATTGAGCACAAAATCATGAATTTTGTGAAAGGACTGTAAGTTACGCCATGTTGTAACAAATTCGCATTCAAGTTCCACACAAATTGCGATGTGATGCAGCCCTTCCTGCTCACTAATCACTGTAATGACTAATGCAATGTGATGTAAGAGAGAAAGGGTATAGGTTATGCAGCAAACATTTCACTGCAAAAAACGTTCCATTCCAAGGTTCTTTATGCAGAGTTAACAATGTAGTATTATTTATTGGCAAAAACTTAAAAAAGTTGAGAGTTATATTTCCATTGGATTAAACGAGATGTATTCACAAGCCTGCTCCTTTACAATGTCATAGGGCCACAACAGATTATAGGAAGTTTTGCTGCCTCGTTCTGAATCGCAGAACATGGTAATTCTTTAACCTTGAAATGTAGTCTATTTTGTGATGTAATGATGCAATGTCCCTTTACTTAGAGCCAGAAATCAACGAATGTGTCTGATCGTGAATGGTTTTCCCTGTTGTTTGTTGTATTACTTGGTGTTGCATTTTAAGCTGTGCATGAGGCAGGACCCGGAGGCTGCTGCTTCTGCTGGTGCTTCTGCTGGGATTGAGGAAGAGCTGAGCGCCATGTAAGGCAAAGACACTGCGTTCCACTTTATCAGGTGCCTGGAGTGTAAGAGCTGCAGATAATATTGAGTCACATTAATCCCAACATATTTCAAATATTATGAAAATTAAATAAATTAAATCAAATAACTTTCATTAAAAAAATCAATCACTCTTTACCTTGCTTTTTCAGTTGTTTTTAAGGAAAATTGATGCCGAGAATGTGTGAATACTGCTTTTTGATGGTTCCAAGACCAATGTGACCTGTTCTATTGCCTGCTAATTGTACGTTCCAGGTTGAAAAATTATTTTTAGGAGGTCAAGGTGTATGAATGATAAGAGAAAAACTGAAATAACCACAGCTACGCAAACACCAGTCCACCAAAAAAAAATCATTTAATTAAAATAAGGTAACATTTTTTTTTCATCATCATACGGATGAACTGTGCTAAATGTGTTTCTAAAAAGAAAAAGCAGGACGTGAGTCGTGAGCCAAGATCATGACTCTTTTGCTCTTCTTCACATCAGTTTTCATCTGCGAGGAGGAGGAGGAGGGCGGCTCCTGATGTGCTGACACTTGGGGAAGTGCCTCTGTGCCGGCCTGGGGGCAAAGCGCCGGCCGCAGTGAGGGCAGGGCACGTAGTCGGGGTTTGGATTCGCGGGGGGCTGGGGCAGGTTCACAACTTTCCCTCCTTGCGTGATCACCTGCTGCACCTCCCTGGCCTGTTTGATGCTCCGAATGAAATCCTCGTGCTTCTGCCTCCAGTTGTTCTTTCTCAGCTGGGAACAGGAAATGAAACCAATAAAACAGCTTCCAGAAAAAGTCCAGACTAGCACTGTGTACACAGTCTGGTCGCAAACCATTCACAAGGCAAGAAAATATCAATACAGTAATAACGTAGCTTTCTGGGGCTACCTTTCAGGTCATTGGGTAGAGAGTACAATTTACGTAGTTATGGTTTTGTTTCCTGTGAGTGCTATTTGCTTGATATGTAGATTTTTACAACAGAATTCAGAAGTCACTAAGACACATTTATTCTGTCTGGCAAATGTGCCTTTGCGGCAGTTTTTCAGAAGAGTACTTCATAAAACACTTATTTATTGTTTACATTGATTTATAAGCTGAGTCTGACTCTAGGAGAAAAAAAGGGAAGCTTGGAAAGAGTTTAAGGATAGCCCTTACCACGATTGGCGGTTTAACCTTCTTCTTATGGATGTATGTCTCCAGTTCTGTTCCCTTGGCCCTGTGCTTGAAAGAGTCAAAAACCTTCCTCTTTGAATTCTGAAGCTTCTTGCAGATCTTGCTGTGTTTCTCCAGCCTCTCTACAGCAAACTTCCCGTGACACAGATCACAGGGCACCAGCTGAGGGTTTCCACTCTGGCTATTCTCATATGGAAATTGCTCAGCGGTAGGGCACATCAGACTTGCAGGGGACAAATATCTGTTTTCCACTGACAGAGTTTGTTCATCCAGACATGTGGTGTTATTTCTGAAGTGGCCCTGCGCGGCCTGTGCCGCTGACACGTCGCTTTCAGGGAGCCTTGCTTTCTTGAGATACTTTCTCCTTCCACAGGGGACGTCTTCTAGCCCACGGCTGCAAGGGCTCACTTGACGTCTCTCCTGATGGGAAAGCGCAGAGGGAAAGTGCGATTCTGCGCATCCGCCATCTTCCATTGGAGAACCATAATCAAGGTTGTCTCCTCTGATAGGAAGGGCTTTCCTTGGAGTGAAGGCTTTTTGCTTCTCCATTCTGCAGGTCAGAAGAGGCACGGCCTTAGAGCGGTGGTTGGCCCATGGTCCTCTGGGGCAAAGCTCGCTCTGCCTCGCCTCTATTTTCCCTTCCGGCCACCTCTCTGGAGTCTTCCATCTCTCTCGGAACCATCCTCAGCTCCTCCTGAGCTCTGAAGAGCTTCGCCTGCATCATGGCCTCCTTCTGGCGAATCTCGTCCTTCATCATGGCCTCCTTCCGGCGCATCTCATCCTGCAGGCTGGTCTCCCTCCGGCGATGCTCCTCCTTCAGCGCGGCCTCTGCCTCGGCCACTTTTCGTAGCTCCTCTTGCAACTGAAAGTGCTCCTTCCCATTGGCATGAGAAGGGCATTGCCCTGGAGGGGTCGCCACCATGGGGAGGACAGTCCTGTCCTTAGGTTTGCATACTCTTGAGCCCCTCCTGCCCGGCCTCTCGCAGGGCCTCTCATGACCATCCTGAGGCGGGGTGGGGGCAAACAAGGAATCACTCTGTGCGTCCGGGCGGTCCACAGCCCGAACCTCACCAGGGCCGGAGACTTTCCTGTTACCCATAGGCTTCAAGGGGTAAGACCGATCATACCCCACAATGTTCTTCTCGGGGCCCTGTTGGGCTTGGAAGCGATAGCTGTTCCCCATCTTCTTCTCCGCAGCGTATTTGACATATTGGAAACATTTTCTCATCTTCTGTAGAGCTGCCTCCTGCCGCCGATTGTACATGGCGATCATTTTTTTCTCCTTTTCCTGCATCAGTTTCTCTTGGAAGGTGTCCTTCAGAAGCTGTATCTTGGGAGGCGGGTAGTACGTGGAGATCAGATCCTGTTGCCTTAAGGGCGCGGGTCGATTCGAGTCTGTGTCCTTCGGGGAGGGGGACAGAGCACCAGGCTTAGGACTGGGCTCCATTGGCAAATGAGATATGAGCTTTGTTTCCCAGGTATCTGGAAAAGGCAAAAATGGCAAATAAATGATATCCTGCACAGTCTAGTATGGTCTAATAGAAAAGAATAAAAAAAAACAATTCAGGAAATACACAACTTTTTAATATTAAACCTAATGGTGTTGAATGCTGCATGCTGACTCAGTAGGAGACAGATCCTAAACATAAACATTATAATAAACATTTGTTTCCCAAATAACATTCTCAATGTTCAGAATGCTTAAAGTCATGAGCTTTTTTAAAAATGTTTAACTGAAACCTGGAAATGTGCTATTTCATTTCAAAGCTTGTATTATATCTATGATATAAATGTTTTTTTTATATAAAATTAACCCATTATGCAACAGGGGTTTGAGCAAAAGTCACTGTGAATAAGGGAATTTATCAATATTAATTAGCCGTTTCACTACATTATAGATAGCTGAAGGATTATTATACAGTATATGGATTTCGCTACAAATTGACAAGCATATTTGATGACACTTACCAAACAAGTTTTAAACAGCGGAGAAATAGTTCACCACGATGATAGCAATGCAATGTTTGACTGCATCTCCCTATGTGATATATCTGTATTTGGGTATATACAGATCACGTAATTCAGGGAGCACTGTTACGTCAGGTCACCAACCATTATTACGACGCTCATATGTCATAGAGCTCCTTAGGATGTTTGTATAATCTTTATCCAAATTTTCATATGGCCGCAGTTACGGCGTTTATTTTACAGTTAATGTAACAGGGTGTCATTATATTTTTCTGTCTTTATGGTGGCAGACCACTTAAATAAATCTGAGTAGGCGGTTTCTACAAGTGGGTCAGATAAAATATTAAATATACAGTAAAAGCTCACACCTATTCATACCCTTTATGTACTGTATATCTACAATTACGTATACTTATGTATACGTAATTATGTATATCTACAATTACGATAACGTACAGTTATCGTATACTATAATACGATAACTACCATTACAAAATGTCTCCCTTTTGATTTGAAGTGGTTCTTTTAAATAAGTAAATTGCAATCACTTAGCCTACATCTGAGCTCCTAATTCATCGCGACGACGGACTGAGACTCCAGTCGGATTTGTGAGAAGGGGTGTGCCTGTTTTAAAACCGATTCATACGTCTTAAACACATGGACATAGATAGCAGTCTGTGTTATATAATTTATCTTTTTATTTTATTTAAATTTAAGTATCACATACACATTTTCAAAGTAACTGTACCCCTTTTAATTATGATCCCCATCGCTCACAGCTCCGAAGGTGAGACGAGGGCTACTTCAGATGGGATTTCCAATATTTCTCTCTTAGCTTGTATACCGGTGGAAAGGAGAGGGCTCTTAAAACGTGTTGATAGTAAGATTGGGATGTATTTGCAGTCTAGATATAGTTTTTTTAATGTTCGGAGCCGCCACAGATTCATTTTCTTACGACTGCTTTTCTGGATGACAATGACAATGCAAACGATGGTGTTAAGGCGAGGCTGTGCCTTAAGGCTCCTCTGCTTACAATATTCAGCGCGTAAATCGCAAACGAGCGCCTTCCCTTACGATGAAAATGCAGAAAATAAGACCACGAGATTTAAACCTACGGCTTACAAATTTATGCGTAAACACTAAAACCGTATCTTTAGCAAAACTGGCGAGACAATGTGTTTTATCATTTAAAAAAGTACTGGAAAATAATTAAAGGTTATCACGATAAACAGAGGTTACTGATCTACTACTGTACGCTGTGACCAAAAATGAGAGTCCCCCGATCCTCGCAGCCTTCATGCTTTGGTCTTGGCCTGGCCGTTTTTTTTAAGATAATGGGGTCAAGTTAAGAAATTATGCAAGTTTCTAATCAAATCCAAGGGCGCCTCGATCTCCTAAACATCTTTAGAAGGCCGGCGGACCACACTGCACGGTCCGGGTCCGGGCCCTGACCCGGTTCTGGATAATGCCAGCTTAAAGTGAAAAATTCTACTGTACATATTATGTTTCTTATTATGGTATATATGTATAATATAGCGCGACCGCTTCACGAAGCTAGAAAGAAAGTTATCCGCCATTTTTATTTGACCTGCAATTGAATTTGCCATTAAAATCATTATTAATACCGCAGCTGCTAAATAACTTACCTAAAAGCGTTCAGATACAAAAGCACTTGAGCTGTAATGTTTGTATACTGTTGGCCCGATGACCTACTTCAAGAAGAATTGTTACATAGACCGCCAAGGACTGTCATCACACTTTACGTCATAAAGCGCTTTAAAACTTTAGACAAGTTCAACACCTCATATTTTGTACTGTTTATCATGGTAAAAGCAACTCAAAGCAATTATAAAAATGATCGAAAGGTAAAAATACAAGCTTATACGAGCTGTCGTTTTAACATTTATAACATATATTTAAACAAAACATATATAATCTATTTTAATAAAATAGAAAAGTGTTCTTAGTCTTCACTTAAAAGCTGTTAGAAGCTGCCTTTCTGACAAGAGAGTTCTGTGAGTTCCACAGTCTCAGTGCATTAAAGTCAAAACCAGTTGCTTTTTATTTCCTGTTTTACGACAGAGCAAGGAGGGTGTCCACAGACCACTGTGCACCTGCAGGCTGATATGGGGGGTAAAAAGTCTAGAAGTTAGTAAATAAGATTTTAGCACATGTTCTAAAACAAACCGGACACCTGTACAGTGATGCCAACACAGTGATCTGAGCTCCTTCTTTGAGTTAAATCCTAGCATCTGCATTTTTTACAAGTTGTTGCTATGGCAGAGCATGACCAGAGCATAACAGAAACCACCCATTTTCTAACCGCTTCATCCAATTCAGGGTCAGGGGGTCAGGGGGTCGCGGGGCACGGGGGAGCCAGAGCCTCAGAAAGTAATAAGCAGGAGATACCTGGGACTGGATGGTAGTCCAATGCAGGGAAGACACAGACACTCACCAATTATCCCAGAAGCCAATTAACCTACCAGTAGTTCTTTGAACTGTGGGAGGAAGCCGGAGCACCCAAAGCAAACTCATGCAAACATGGGGAGAACATACAAGCTCCATACAGATAGCACCCCAGGTCCAGAAGTGTACCCAGGGCCTCAGCACTGTGAGCTAGCAATGCTAAACGCTGGGCTACTGTGCATGCTAATTTCTAGGCATCAGGTGATCAATCAGGTAGTGTTTCTCAGATAAAAGGACACCAGTTATTTAGTATGAGATTCAAATTGACCTCAGAACAAAATATAACTTATGTTATATAACTTATATAGAACTTACTACAGCATAACTGTCTTATTTGGCTCTTGTAGAAAATATTAACAGCATGCCTATTAAACATACAGTATCTAGCAATCAGCAATCAAAATAAAAACATTTCCAAACATGGAAACTGCCCAGTTAATGAAGCATTTCAAAGACATTAATCTATTCAATAATTACAGTTTTAAGTAGATAACAGATTTATATTCAGATTACGAAAGCATCATAACAACTGCTGCTTGTGTAAGGAATCCATGAATACCACTGTACATGAGAATTCCACACCTATTTGTAATCAATACACAAAATCCTATTGAATTTCAGGTACTTGTTTATTCAGCATTGCTTGACTCCGCGGACTCCTTGTTGTTTCAATATTCTAGCAATAGGACTAATCGCCAATACAGTGCCGTTGTAATCTATTCCTTCTGCCAGCAGAGGACGGTATTCGCACAGCCAGTTCAGGATAAGATACGGTCCTCGCAGTTCACAGTACAACTGGCCAAAGCCGTATTCGGAATATGCTCTCGATAACCTCGTTTAGTTTAAGTACGGCCATATTTCATATCAACCCACAGATGCATTGCATAAACACTAGAATTCTGGTTGTACTTAAATTGACCTTATACGTTTTGGATTATGTTTAACCTTCTTCAATTTCTTCAACCATATTTTGAGATGATTACGTTTACAGAAGCAAATATTATTCAGTGCTTTTTCTTCACTCCTTTAATCAAACCCACATTTCTATAAGGAGGGCCATTGTGAAACTCCCCAAAGTGAGCTGAATTAATCTTTTATTCTTCACACCTGCGAAGTCATTCCTACATTGTGTAATATGAAGGCCTTTCATTATTCACGTATACTACAACATCTGAAAATAATGGGTCTTGAAATAGTTGAATGAAAGAAAATCCTGAATAACTCCTCCAAATGCGTGTTACACTTTCATCAAGTACACACACTTTGAATGTGATGAACTATAAAAAGTTATTTTAACCATACCCAATGGAGCTCAGGAGTGCGATTGCATACACAATCATGTTTTCAGTGTTTGGACATCAGCCGTACATCAGAACAATCTTTTCACTAACACAGCTCCATGTTGAGTGACTTCCCTCCAAGAACACAAAGTCACTTTCCCTTAGCAATTATTGCATGGACTTTGATTATCTGCCTTCTGCATCAAGCCCTGTATTATATACGGTACAAAGCCAAGCTTTGGGATAGTGCTTTGTTTGGATCCTTGTCTTGATCCTTTTGGATCCCAGGCTGCTCATTTGCAAATGAGTTTTGACATTAATTATAGTGACTATAGCAATGAGCTGGCACTGTGGTTCACAGAGCTGGGGTCCTGGGTTCAATTCCTGGGGTGCAGTCTGGATGGAATTGTATGTTCTCCCTTCATTTGTGTGGATTTCTTCCAGGTGCTCCAGTTTCTTCCCACAGTCCAAAGACATACAGTACTAGTAGGTTAAGGTGGAACTACAGTCCCAATTTTGCAGACACAAAATTATTTAATTTCAGTCACAAAATAAAATCATTGACATTATAGAAAAACTTTACAAACTCAAAATTGAGCACAAAATCATGAATTTTGTGAAAGGACTGTAAGTTACGCCATGTTGTAACAAATTCGCATTCAAGTTCCACACAAATTGCGATGTGATGCAGCCCTTCCTGCTCACTAATCACTGTAATGACTAATGCAATGTGATGTAGGAGAGAAAGGGTATAGGTTATGCAGCAAACATTTCACTGCAAAAAACGTTCCATTCCAAGGTTCTTTATGCAGAGTTAACAATGTAGTATTATTTATTGGCAAAAACGTAAAAAAGTTGAGAGTTATATTTCCATTGGATTAAACGAGATGTATTCACAAGCCTGCTCCTTTACAATGTCATAGGGCCACAACAGATTATAGGAAGTTTTGCTGCCTCGTTCTGAATCGCAGAACATGCTAATTCTTTAACCTTGAAATGTAGTCTATTTTGTGATGTAATGATGCAATCTCCCTTTACTGAGAGCCAGCAATCAACGGATGTGTCTGATCGTGAATGGTTTTCCCTGTTGTTTGTTGTATTACTTGGTGTTGCATTTTAAGCTGTGCATGAGGCAGGACCCGGAGGCTGCTGCTTCTACTGGTGCTTCTGCTGGGATTGAGGAAGAGCTGAGCGCCATGTAAGGCAAAGACACTGCGTTCCACTTTATCAGGTGCCTGGAGTGTAAGAGCTGCAGATAATATTGAGTCACATTAATCCCAACATATTTCAAATATTATGAAAATTAAATAAATTAAATCAAATAACTTTCATTAAAAAAATCAATCACTCTTTACCTTGCTTTTTCAGTTGTTTTTAAGGAAAATTGATGCCGAGAATGTGTGAATACTGCTTTTTGATGGTTCCAAGACCAATGTGACCTGTTCTATTGCCTGCTAATTGTACGTTCCAGGTTGAAAAATTATTTTTAGGAGGTCAAGGTGTATGAATGATAAGAGAAAAACTGAAATAACCACAGCTACGCAAACACCAGTCCACCAAAAAAAAATCATTTAATTAAAATAAGGTAACATTTTTTTTTCATCATCATACGGATGAACTGTGCTAAATGTGTTTCTAAAAAGAAAAAGCAGGACGTGAGTCGTGAGCCAAGATCATGACTCTTTTGCTCTTCTTCACATCAGTTTTCATCTGCGAGGAGGAGGAGGGCGGCTCCTGATGTGCTGACACTTGGGGAAGTGCCTCTGTGCCGGCCTGGGGGCAAAGCGCCGGCCGCAGTGAGGGCAGGGCACGTAGTCGGGGTTTGGATTCACGGGGGGCTGGGGCAGGTTCACAACTTTCCCTCCTTGCGTGATCACCTGCTGCACCTCCCTGGCCTGTTTGATGCTCCGAATGAAATCCTCGTGCTTCTGCCTCCAGTTGTTCTTTCTCAGCTGGGAACAGGAAATGAAACCAATAAAACAGCTTCCAGAAAAAGTCCAGACTAGCACTGCGTACACAGTCTGGTCGCAAACCATTCACAAGGCAAGAAAATATCAATACAGTAATAACGTAGCTTTCTGGGGCTACCTTTCAGGTCATTGGGTAGAGAGTACACTTTACGTAGTTATGGTTTTGTTTCCTGTGAGTGCTATTTGCTTGATATGTAGATTTTTACAACAGAATTCAGAAGTCACTAAGACACATTTATTCTGTCTGGCAAATGTGCCTTTGCGGCAGTTTTTCAGAAGAGTACTTCATAAAACACTTATTTATTGTTTACATTGATTTATAAGCTGAGTCTGACTCTAGGAGAAAAAAAGGGAAGCTTGGAAAGAGTTTAAGGATAGCCCTTACCACGATTGGCGGTTTAACCTTCTTCTTATGGATGTATGTCTCCAGTTCTGTTCCCTTGGCCCTGTGCTTGAAAGAGTCAAAAACCTTCCTCTTTGAATTCTGAAGCTTCTTGCAGATCTTGCTGTGTTTCTCCAGCCTCTCTACAGCAAACTTCCCGTGACACAGTTCACAGGGCACCAGCTGAGGGTTTCCACTCTGGCTATTCTCATATGGAAATTGCTCAGCGGTAGGGCACATCAGACTTGTAGGGGACAAATATCTGTTTTCCACTGACAGAGTTTGTTCATCCAGACATGTGGTGTTATTTCTGAAGTGGCCCTGCGCGGCCTGTGCCGCTGACACGTCGCTTTCAGGGAGCCTTGCTTTCTTGAGATACTTTCTCCTTCCACAGGGGACGTCTTCTAGCCCACGGCTGCAAGGGCTCACTTGACGTCTCTCCTGATGGGAAAGCGCAGAGGGAAAGTGCGATTCTGCGCATCCGCCATCTTCCATTGGAGAACCATAATCAAGGTTGTCTCCTCTGATAGGAAGGGCTTTCCTTGGAGTGAAGGCTTTTTGCTTCTCCATTCTGCAGGTCAGAAGAGGCACGGCCTTAGAGCGGTGGTTGGCCCATGGTCCTCTGGGGCAAAGCTCGCTCTGCCTCGCCTCTATTTTCCCTTCCGGCCACCTCTCTGGAGTCTTCCATCTCTCTCGGAACCATCCTCAGCTCCTCCTGAGCTCTGAAGAGCTTCGCCTGCATCATGGCCTCCTTCTGGCGAATCTCGTCCTTCATCATGGCCTCCTTCCGGCGCATCTCATCCTGCAGGCTGGCCTCCCTCCGGCGATGCTCCTCCTTCAGCGCGGCCTCTGCCTCGGCCACTTTTCGTAGCTCCTCTTGCAACTGAAAGTGCTCCTTCCCATTGGCATGAGAAGGGCATTGTCCTGGAGGGGTCGCCACCATGGGGAGGACAGTCCTGTCCTTAGGTTTGCGTACTCTTGAGCCCCTCCTGCCCGGCCTCTCGCAGGGCCTCTCATGACCATCCTGAGGCGGGGTGGGGGCAAACAAGGAATCACTCTATGCGTCCGGGCGGTCCACAGCCCGAACCTCACCAGGGCCGGAGACTTTCCTGTTACCCATAGGCTTCAGGGGGTAAGACCGATCATACCCCACAATGTTCTTCTCGGGGCCCTGTTGGGCTTGGAAGCGATAGCTGTTCCCCATCTTCTTCTCCGCAGCGTATTTGACATATTGGAAACATTTTCTCATCTTCTGTAGAGCTGCCTCCTGCCGCCGATTGTACATGGCGATCATTTTTTTCTCCTTTTCCTGCATCAGTTTCTCTTGGAAGGTGTCCTTCAGAAGCTGTATCTTGGGAGGCGGGCAGTACGTGGAGATCAGATCCTGTTGCCTTAAGGGCGCGGGTCGATTCGAGTCTGTGTCCTTCGGGGAGGGGGACAGAGCACCAGGCTTAGGACTGGGCTCCATTGGCAAATGAGATATGAGCTTTGTTTCCCAGGTATCTGGAAAAGGCAAAAATGGCAAATAAATGATATCCTGCACAGTCTAGTATGGTCTAATAGAAAAGAATAAAAAAAAACAATTCAGGAAATACACAACTTTTTAATATTAAACCTAATGGTGTTGAATGCTGCATGCTGACTCAGTAGGAGACAGATCCTAAACATAAACATTATAATAAACATTTGTTTCCCAAATAACATTCTCAATGTTCAGAATGCTTAAAGTCATGAGCTTTTTTAAAAATGTTTAACTGAAACCTGGAAATGTGCTATTTCATTTCAAAGCTTGTATTATATCTATGATATAAATGTTTTTTTATATAAAATTAACCCATTATGCAACAGGGGTTTGAGCAAAAGTCACTGTGAATAAGGGAATTTATCAATATTAATTAGCCGTTTCACTACATTATAGATAGCTGAAGGATTATGATACAGTATATCGATTTCGCTACAAATTGACAAGCATATTTGATGACACTTACCAAACAAGTTTTAAACAGCGGAGAAATAGTTCACCACGACGATAGCAATGCAATGTTTGACTGCATCTCCCTATGTGATATATCTGTATTTGGGTATATACAGATCACGTAATTCAGGGAGCACTGGTACGTCAGGTCACCAACCATTATTACGACGCTCATATGTCATAGAGCTCCTTAGGATGTTTGTATAATCTTTATCCAAATTTTCATATGGCCGCAGTTACGGCGTTTATTTTACAGTTAATGTAACAGGGTGTCATTATATTTTTCTGTCTTTATGGTGGCAGACCACTTAAATAAATCTGAGTAGGCGGTTTCTACAAGTGGGTCAGATAAAATATTAAATATACAGTAAAAGCTCACACCTATTCATACCCTTTATGTACTGTATATCTACAATTACGTATACTACGTATACAGTTATCGTATACTATAATACGATAACTACCATTACAAAATGTCTCCCTTTTGATTTGAAGTGGTTCTTTTAAATAAGTAAATTGCAATCACTTAGCCTACATCTGAGCTCCTAATTCATCGCGACGACGGACTGAGACTCCAGTCGGATTTGTGAGAAGGGGTGTGCCTGTTTTAAAACCGATTCATACGTCTTAAACACATGGACATAGATAGCAGTCTGTGTTATATAATTTATCTTTTTATTTTATTTAAATTTAAGTATCACATACACATTTTCAAAGTAACTGTACCCCTTTTAATTATGATCCCCATCGCTCACAGCTCCGAAGGTGAGACGAGGGCTACTTCAGATGGGATTTCCAATATTTCTCTCTTAGCTTGTATACCGGTGGAAAGGAGAGGGCTCTTAAAACGTGTTGATAGTAAGATTGGGATGTATTTGCAGTCTAGATATAGTTTTTTTAATGTTCGGAGCCGCCACAGATTCATTTTCTTACGACTGCTTTTCTGGATGACAATGACAATGCAAACGATGGTGTTAAGGCGAGGCTGTGCCTTAAGGCTCCTCTGCTTACAATATTCAGCGCGTAAATCGCAAACGAGCGCCTTCCCTTACGATGAAAATGCAGAAAATAAGACCACGAGATTTAAACCTACGGCTTACAAATTTATGCGTAAACACTAAAACCGTATCTTTAGCAAAACTGGCGAGACAATGTGTTTTATCATTTAAAAAAGTACTGGAAAATAATTAAAGGTTATCACGATAAACAGAGGTTACTGATCTACTACTGTACGCTGTGACCAAAAATGAGAGTCCCCCGATCCTCGCAGCCTTCATGCTTTGGTCTTGGCCTGGCCGTTTTTTTTAAGATAATGGGGTCAAGTTAAGAAATTATGCAAGTTTCTAATCAAATCCAAGGGCGCCTCGATCTCCTAAACATCTTTAGAAGGCCGGCGGACCACACTGCACGGTCCGGGTCCGGGCCCTGACCCGGTTCTGGATAATGCCAGCTTAAAGTGAAAAATTCTACTGTACATATTATGTTTCTTATTATGGTATATATGTATAATATAGCGCGACCGCTTCACGAAGCTAGAAAGAAAGTTATCCGCCATTTTTATTTGACCTGCAATTGAATTTGCCATTAAAATCATTATTAATACCGCAGCTGCTAAATAACTTACCTAAAAGCGTTCAGATACAAAAGCACTTGAGCTGTAATGTTTGTATACTGTTGGCCCGATGACCTACTTCAAGAAGAATTGTTACATAGACCGCCAAGGACTGTCATCACACTTTACGTCATAAAGCGCTTTAAAACTTTAGACAAGTTCAACACCTCATATTTTGTACTGTTTATCATGGTAAAAGCAACTCAAAGCAATTATAAAAATGATCGAAAGGTAAAAATACAAGCTTATACGAGCTGTCGTTTTAACATTTATAACATATATTTAAACAAAACATATATAATCTATTTTAATAAAATAGAAAAGTGTTCTTAGTCTTCACTTAAAAGCTGTTAGAAGCTGCCTTTCTGACAAGAGAGTTCTGTGAGTTCCACAGTCTCAGTGCATTAAAGTCAAAACCAGTTGCTTTTTATTTCCTGTTTTACGACAGAGCAAGGAGGGTGTCCACAGACCACTGTGCACCTGCAGGCTGATATGGGGGGTAAAAAGTCTAGAAGTTAGTAAATAAGATTTTAGCACATGTTCTAAAACAAACCGGACACCTGTACAGTGATGCCAACACAGTGATCTGAGCTCCTTCTTTGAGTTAAATCCTAGCATCTGCATTTTTTACAAGTTGTTGCTATGGCAGAGCATGACCAGAGCATAACAGAAACCACCCATTTTCTAACCGCTTCATCCAATTCAGGGTCAGGGGGTCAGGGGGTCGCGGGGCACGGGGGAGCCAGAGCCTCAGAAAGTAATAAGCAGGAGATACCTGGGACTGGATGGTAGTCCAATGCAGGGAAGACACAGACACTCACCAATTATCCCAGAAGCCAATTAACCTACCAGTAGTTCTTTGAACTGTGGGAGGAAGCCGGAGCACCCAAAGCAAACTCATGCAAACATGGGGAGAACATACAAGCTCCATACAGATAGCACCCCAGGTCCAGAAGTGTACCCAGGGCCTCAGCACTGTGAGCTAGCAATGCTAAACGCTGGGCTACTGTGCATGCTAATTTCTAGGCATCAGGTGATCAATCAGGTAGTGTTTCTCAGATAAAAGGACACCAGTAATTTAGTATGAGATTCAAATTGACCTCAGAACAAAATATAACTTATGTTATATAACTTATATAGAACTTACTACAGCATAACTGTCTTATTTGGCTCTTGTAGAAAATATTAACAGCATGCCTATTAAACATACAGTATCTAGCAATCAGCAATCAAAATAAAAACATTTCCAAACATGGAAACTGCCCAGTTAATGAAGCATTTCAAAGACATTAATCTATTCAATAATTACAGTTTTAAGTAGATAACAGATTTATATTCAGATTACGAAAGCATCATAACAACTGCTGCTTGTGTAAGGAATCCATGAATACCACTGTACATGAGAATTCCACACCTATTTGTAATCAATACACAAAATCCTATTGAATTTCAGGTACTTGTTTATTCAGCATTGCTTGACTCCGCGGACTCCTTGTTGTTTCAATATTCTAGCAATAGGACTAATCGCCAATACAGTGCCGTTGTAATCTATTCCTTCTGCCAGCAGAGGACGGTATTCGCACAGCCAGTTCAGGATAAGATACGGTCCTCGCAGTTCACAGTACAACTGGCCAAAGCCGTATTCGGAATATGCTCTCGATAACCTCGTTTAGTTTAAGTACGGCCATATTTCATATCAACCCACAGATGCATTGCATAAACACTAGAATTCTGGTTGTACTTAAATTGACCTTATACGTTTTGGATTATGTTTAACCTTCTTCAATTTCTTCAACCATATTTTGAGATGATTACGTTTACAGAAGCAAATATTATTCAGTGCTTTTTCTTCACTCCTTTAATCAAACCCACATTTCTATAAGGAGGGCCATTGTGAAACTCCCCAAAGTGAGCTGAATTAATCTTTTATTCTTCACACCTGCGAAGTCATTCCTACATTGTGTAATATGAAGGCCTTTCATTATTCACGTATACTACAACATCTGAAAATAATGGGTCTTGAAATAGTTGAATGAAAGAAAATCCTGAATAACTCCTCCAAATGCGTGTTACACTTTCATCAAGTACACACACTTTGAATGTGATGAACTATAAAAAGTTATTTTAACCATACCCAATGGAGCTCAGGAGTGCGATTGCATACACAATCATGTTTTCAGTGTTTGGACATCAGCCGTACATCAGAACAATCTTTTCACTAACACAGCTCCATGTTGAGTGACTTCCCTCCAAGAACACAAAGTCACTTTCCCTTAGCAATTATTGCATGGACTTTGATTATCTGCCTTCTGCATCAAGCCCTGTATTATATACGGTACAAAGCCAAGCTTTGGGATAGTGCTTTGTTTGGATCCTTGTCTTGATCCTTTTGGATCCCAGGCTGCTCATTTGCAAATGAGTTTTGACATTAATTATAGTGACTATAGCAATGAGCTGGCACTGTGGTTCACAGAGCTGGGGTCCTGGGTTCAATTCCTGGGGTGCAGTCTGGATGGAATTGTATGTTCTCCCTTCATTTGTGTGGATTTCTTCCAGGTGCTCCAGTTTCTTCCCACAGTCCAAAGACATACAGTACTAGTAGGTTAAGGTGGAACTACAGTCCCAATTTTGCAGACACAAAAGTATTTAATTTCAGTCACAAAATAAAATCATTGACATTATAGAAAAACTTTACAAACTCAAAATTGAGCACAAAATCATGAATTTTGTGAAAGGACTGTAAGTTACGCCATGTTGTAACAAATTCGCATTCAAGTTCCACACAAATTGCGATGTGATGCAGCCCTTCCTGCTCACTAATCACTGTAATGACTAATGCAATGTGATGTAGGAGAGAAAGGGTATAGGTTATGCAGCAAACATTTCACTGCAAAAAACGTTCCATTCCAAGGTTCTTTATGCAGAGTTAACAATGTAGTATTATTTATTGGCAAAAACGTAAAAAAGTTGAGAGTTATATTTCCATTGGATTAAACGAGATGTATTCACAAGCCTGCTCCTTTACAATGTCATAGGGCCACAACAGATTATAGGAAGTTTTGCTGCCTCGTTCTGAATCGCAGAACATGCTAATTCTTTAACCTTGAAATGTAGTCTATTTTGTGATGTAATGATGCAATCTCCCTTTACTGAGAGCCAGCAATCAACGGATGTGTCTGATCGTGAATGGTTTTCCCTGTTGTTTGTTGTATTACTTGGTGTTGCATTTTAAGCTGTGCATGAGGCAGGACCCGGAGGCTGCTGCTTCTGCTGGTGCTTCTGCTGGGATTGAGGAAGAGCTGAGCGCCATGTAAGGCAAAGACACTGCGTTCCACTTTATCAGGTGCCTGGAGTGTAAGAGCTGCAGATAATATTGAGTCACATTAATCCCAACATATTTCAAATATTATGAAAATTAAATAAATTAAATCAAATAACTTTCATTAAAAAAATCAATCACTCTTTACCTTGCTTTTTCAGTTGTTTTTAAGGAAAATTGATGCCGAGAATGTGTGAATACTGCTTTTTGATGGTTCCAAGACCAATGTGACCTGTTCTATTGCCTGCTAATTGTACGTTCCAGGTTGAAAAATTATTTTTAGGAGGTCAAGGTGTATGAATGATAAGAGAAAAACTGAAATAACCACAGCTACGCAAACACCAGTCCACCAAAAAAAAATCATTTAATTAAAATAAGGTAACATTTTTTTTTCATCATCATACGGATGAACTGTGCTAAATGTGTTTCTAAAAAGAAAAAGCAGGACGTGAGTCGTGAGCCAAGATCATGACTCTTTTGCTCTTCTTCACATCAGTTTTCATCTGCGAGGAGGAGGAGGAGGGCGGCTCCTGATGTGCTGACACTTGGGGAAGTGCCTCTGTGCCGGCCTGGGGGCAAAGCGCCGGCCGCAGTGAGGGCAGGGCACGTAGTCGGGGTTTGGATTCGCGGGGGGCTGGGGCAGGTTCACAACTTTCCCTCCTTGCGTGATCACCTGCTGCACCTCCCTGGCCTGTTTGATGCTCCGAATGAAATCCTCGTGCTTCTGCCTCCAGTTGTTCTTTCTCAGCTGGGAACAGGAAATGAAACCAATAAAACAGCTTCCAGAAAAAGTCCAGACTAGCACTGCGTACACAGTCTGGTCGCAAACCATTCACAAGGCAAGAAAATATCAATACAGTAATAACGTAGCTTTCTGGGGCTACCTTTCAGGTCATTGGGTAGAGAGTACAATTTACGTAGTTATGGTTTTGTTTCCTGTGAGTGCTATTTGCTTGATATGTAGATTTTTACAACAGAATTCAGAAGTCACTAAGACACATTTATTCTGTCTGGCAAATGTGCCTTTGCGGCAGTTTTTCAGAAGAGTACTTCATAAAACACTTATTTATTGTTTACATTGATTTATAAGCTGAGTCTGACTCTAGGAGAAAAAAAGGGAAGCTTGGAAAGAGTTTAAGGATAGCCCTTACCACGATTGGCGGTTTAACCTTCTTCTTATGGATGTATGTCTCCAGTTCTGTTCCCTTGGCCCTGTGCTTGAAAGAGTCAAAAACCTTCCTCTTTGAATTCTGAAGCTTCTTGCAGATCTTGCTGTGTTTCTCCAGCCTCTCTACAGCAAACTTCCCGTGACACAGTTCACAGGGCACCAGCTGAGGGTTTCCACTCTGGCTATTCTCATATGGAAATTGCTCAGCGGTAGGGCACATCAGACTTGTAGGGGACAAATATCTGTTTTCCACTGACAGAGTTTGTTCATCCAGACATGTGGTGTTATTTCTGAAGTGGCCCTGCGCGGCCTGTGCCGCTGACACGTCGCTTTCAGGGAGCCTTGCTTTCTTGAGATACTTTCTCCTTCCACAGGGGACGTCTTCTAGCCCACGGCTGCAAGGGCTCACTTGACGTCTCTCCTGATGGGAAAGCGCAGAGGGAAAGTGCGATTCTGCGCATCCGCCATCTTCCATTGGAGAACCATAATCAAGGTTGTCTCCTCTGATAGGAAGGGCTTTCCTTGGAGTGAAGGCTTTTTGCTTCTCCATTCTGCAGGTCAGAAGAGGCACGGCCTTAGAGCGGTGGTTGGCCCATGGTCCTCTGGGGCAAAGCTCGCTCTGCCTCGCCTCTATTTTCCCTTCCGGCCACCTCTCTGGAGTCTTCCATCTCTCTCGGAACCATCCTCAGCTCCTCCTGAGCTCTGAAGAGCTTCGCCTGCATCATGGCCTCCTTCTGGCGAATCTCGTCCTTCATCATGGCCTCCTTCCGGCGCATCTCATCCTGCAGGCTGGCCTCCCTCCGGCGATGCTCCTCCTTCAGCGCGGCCTCTGCCTCGGCCACTTTTCGTAGCTCCTCTTGCAACTGAAAGTGCTCCTTCCCATTGGCATGAGAAGGGCATTGCCCTGGAGGGGTCGCCACCATGGGGAGGACAGTCCTGTCCTTAGGTTTGCGTACTCTTGAGCCCCTCCTGCCCGGCCTCTCGCAGGGCCTCTCATGACCATCCTGAGGCGGGGTGGGGGCAAACAAGGAATCACTCTGTGCGTCCGGGCGGTCCACAGCCCGAACCTCACCAGGGCCGGAGACTTTCCTGTTACCCATAGGCTTCAGGGGGTAAGACCGATCATACCCCACAATGTTCTTCTCGGGGCCCTGTTGGGCTTGGAAGCGATAGCTGTTCCCCATCTTCTTCTCTGCAGCGTATTTGACATATTGGAAACATTTTCTCATCTTCTGTAGAGCTGCCTCCTGCCGCCGATTGTACATGGCGATCATTTTTTTCTCCTTTTCCTGCATCAGTTTCTCTTGGAAGGTGTCCTTCAGAAGCTGTATCTTGGGAGGCGGGCAGTACGTGGAGATCAGATCCTGTTGCCTTAAGGGCGCGGGTCGATTCGAGTCTGTGTCCTTCGGGGAGGGGGACAGAGCACCAGGCTTAGGACTGGGCTCCATTGGCAAATGAGATATGAGCTTTGTTTCCCAGGTATCTGGAAAAGGCAAAAATGGCAAATAAATGATATCCTGCACAGTCTAGTATGGTCTAATAGAAAAGAATAAAAAAAAACAATTCAGGAAATACACAACTTTTTAATATTAAACCTAATGGTGTTGAATGCTGCATGCTGACTCAGTAGGAGACAGATCCTAAACATAAACATTATAATAAACATTTGTTTCCCAAATAACATTCTCAATGTTCAGAATGCTTAAAGTCATGAGCTTTTTTAAAAATGTTTAACTGAAACCTGGAAATGTGCTATTTCATTTCAAAGCTTGTATTATATCTATGATATAAATGTTTTTTTATATAAAATTAACCCATTATGCAACAGGGGTTTGAGCAAAAGTCACTGTGAATAAGGGAATTTATCAATATTAATTAGCCGTTTCACTACATTATAGATAGCTGAAGGATTATGATACAGTATATCGATTTCGCTACAAATTGACAAGCATATTTGATGACACTTACCAAACAAGTTTTAAACAGCGGAGAAATAGTTCACCACGACGATAGCAATGCAATGTTTGACTGCATCTCCCTATGTGATATATCTGTATTTGGGTATATACAGATCACGTAATTCAGGGAGCACTGTTACGTCAGGTCATCAACCATTATTACGACGCTCATATGTCATAGAGCTCCTTAGGATGTTTGTATAATCTTTATCCAAATTTTCATATGGCCGCAGTTACGGCGTTTATTTTACAGTTAATGTAACAGGGTGTCATTATATTTTTCTGTCTTTATGGTGGCAGACCACTTAAATAAATCTGAGTAGGCGGTTTCTACAAGTGGGTCAGATAAAATATTAAATATACAGTAAAAGCTCACACCTATTCATACCCTTTATGTACTGTATATTGTAGCGTTTTGCAGGTTCTTTTTCAGAACTAAAGAACAATGGAGACGCGATTAACCAAGCACTGGCTTTATTTTACAACCACACCAAAACCAAACACAGGATCTACACACACATGAGGAGACTGACGAACACGTACACACATTTAGGGTGGTAATTACCTAACAACACACTCTACTTTTACAGGACTACACAGGGCACTAGAATTACTAGGACATTATTTACACAGGTAGGGTCAGCCGCTGGTCATCGTGCTGACCCTCAGACTCTTCCCGGCTACCACTCCCAGCATGCCCAGCGGTACTACGAGCGCCTAGGGGCGCTTCCTCCTCACCACCAGGCGAGGGCGTTACACTGCCCCCACCTGAAGCGTCTGGCGTCTCGCCGACGTCGAACACCCCCCTCAGGCTGTACTCGTATTCGGCCAACTGCTGCGGAACCCTGCGTGAGCGGCCGCTGCGCCGCGGTGACGGCTGGCGATCCACGGACGCCCCACTATCGGCCGGCTCCGGCCCCGGCTGCTCCTCTGGAGCCTCCCCACACGGCTCCTCCTCCCGGGCCCGGTAGGGGGCCAGGCGGTCTCGGTGCAGGACCACCACTCTCCCCCGTGTTCGCAACCGGACGCGGTAGCAGACCTCGCCCACCACCCCGAGTACCTCAGCGGGCCCCTCCCACGACGGCGCCAGCTTAGGACTGAGGCCTTTGCGGCGCCGGGGGTTGTACACCCAAACCGAGTCCCCGGGCTGGAAGGCAGGCCCCCTGCAGCGCAGGTCGTAGTACCGCTTCTGCCGGACCCCCGCCTGTGTCAGGTGGGTCCGTGCAAAGCTGTGCACCCGCTGCATCCGCTGCCGCAGGTCCCACTCGTAGTCCGGTCCAGCCGGCGGTGCCGACCCGTCTCCGGGCGGCGGGCCGAAGACCAGGTCCACCGGTGTTCGCATTTCCCGGCCCAGCATGAGCGAGGCCGGGGTGCACCCGGTGGATTCCTGGACCGCGGTCCGATACGCCCAGAGCGCAAGGGGGAGGTGGCGGTCCCAGTCCCGTTGGTGCCGGGACACCAGGGTGGCCAGCTGGGTGGCGAGCGTCTGATTAAACCGCTCTACCAACCCGTCGCTCTGGGGATGCAGCGGGGTGGTCCGCGTCTTAGTAATCCCCAGGCGCTGGCACACTCTGGCGAAGACCTGGGACTCGAAGTTACGCCCCTGGTCACTGTGTAACTCCTCCGGCACCCCCAGCCTGGCAAACATCCCCTCCAGCAGTGCATCGGCCACCGTGGGGGCACTCTGGTCCGGGAGGGCGTAGGCCTCCGGCCACTTCGTAAAGTAATCCATAGCCACCAAGACGTAGCGGTTCCCGGCCTCGGTGCGCGGAAACGGGCCCAAAACGTCCACTCCCACCCGCTCCATAGGAGCCCCCACCTGGTGTTGTTGGAGGGGGGCCCGAGAGCGCTCGGGGGGACCCTTCTGCGCCACGCACACCGCACACGTTCGGCAGTACCGCTCCACGTCCCGGTGGCAAAGACCCCAATAAAAATGGCCTCGGAGACGCTGCAGGGTTTTTTTACCGCCGAAGTGCCCCACACCCGGTTGGCCGTGCACCGCTCGGAGCACCGCCCCGCGGAGCGACCGAGGCACCACCAGCTGCCACCGTACCTCGCCACTGGAGGGTACCCGCCACCCCCGGCGCAGCACCCCGTCCTTTACCTCCAAGGCCTCCCACAGGGCGCAGAGGGCCTTGACGGACTTCGGGTGCGGGGCGAGCTCCTCTCGTGTAGGCCGCACTCCTGCTGCCCTCCAGCGGAGCACCGGGCCCACGTCAGGATCAGCTGCCTGACGCTGCGCCAGGTCTGGCAGGCCCACCCCCAGCGGCCCCTCCCGGGCCGTGGCCGCGGCGCTCACCCCCGCCACGGTGCGGACAGCCTCCTCACGCTGCTCCCGCCGGGCGCAGTGATGGCAGTCCGCGGCCTCGCAGGGGCGCCGCGAGAGAGCGTCGGCATTGAGATGGCGAGACCCCGCACGGTGCACGACAGTGAAGTCGTACTCCTGCAGGATCTCTATCCATCGCGCCATCTGTCCCTCTGGCTCCTTAAAGTGGAGCAGCCAGGTGAGGGACGCATGGTCGGTCCTCAACCGGAACCGGGTCCCGAACAGGTACGGCCTGAAATGGTGGACCGCCGCCATCACCGCCAGCAGCTCGCGACGGGTCACGCAGTAGTTCCGCTCAGGCCTAGTCAGAGCCCGACTATAGTAGGCCACTACGCGCTCCCCATCCGGCCCCTCCTGCGCCAACACCGCCCCCACCCCCGAGTCACTCGCGTCGGTGTCGAGAATATACGGCAACCGCGGGT
Organism: Lepisosteus oculatus; assembly: GCF_040954835.1. Taxonomy (NCBI): domain Eukaryota; kingdom Metazoa; phylum Chordata; class Actinopteri; order Semionotiformes; family Lepisosteidae; genus Lepisosteus; species Lepisosteus oculatus. The sequence continues at coordinate 11,950 of NW_027167654.1, read as the reverse complement.
CGGGGTAGGCCAGCACGGGGGCCCCCACCAGAGCTTTGCGCAACCGGCCAAAGGCAGTCTCACAGCCCGAGTCCCAGTCAAAACGGCGGCCCTTGTCGGTGAGGCGGTGCAGCGGGGCGGCGATGCTGGCAAAGTCCCGGACGAACCTCCGATAGTACGAGGCCAACCCCAGAAAGCTGCGGAGCTCCGCGACGGTGCGTGGAGTCGGCCAGCCCCTCACTGCGGCGACCTTACCTGGGTCCGTAGCCACCCCTCGCGGTCCAACAACATGTCCCAGGAAGGTCACCTCCCGCCGCAGGAGCTCGCACTTGCGGGGGTTGAGCCTCAGGCCAGCACGGCGGATGCAGGCCAGCACCGCCTGGAGGTTCGTCAAGGCCTGGTCGAAACTCCGTGCATGAACCAGCAGATCGTCCAGATATAACATGCACTGGTTCCGCGGGACCGATGCCAGCACCCTCTCCATCAGCCTCTCGAACGTCGCCGGGGCATTGCACAGGCCAAAAGGCATGACAGTAAACTGCCAGAGGCCCTGGCCGATGGAAAAGGCCGTCTTCGGGCGAGCATCGGGAGCAAGCGGTACCTGCCAGTAGCCGCAGCGGAGGTCCAGGGAGCTGAACCAGGTCGACCCGGTGATGTAGTCCAGGGCGTCATCTATCCTCGGCAGGGGGTAGAAATCTTTTCGGGTGACCTCATTCAGCTTGCGGTAGTTGACGCAGAACCTCCACGAGCCGTCTTTTTTTTTAACCAGTACGGCTGGCGCCGACCACGGGCTCGCGGAGGGCTCAATCACCCCCGCTGCGGCCATCTCCCGGATCTTTTCCTCGGCGGCGGTCCGCTTGGCGTGGACCATGCGTCCTGGTGGGATGCGGATGGGCCGAGCGTCGCCGGTGTTGATCTCGTGTTGGACCAGGGCAGTGCGGGTGCAGTCCTCATCCCTCGCCGCAAAGAGGTCTTCGTTCTGGGCGAGTAGCTGCTGGAGCCGCTGCCGCTGGTCCTGATCGAGGCCCTCGCAGCTCCGCTGGAAGAGGTCCTCAACGGCACGCTTCGCTTCCACGCAACGCTCGGCCCCCGCCGCCGCCTTGTCTGGCCCCCCGGCCGACTCAGGGGCAGGATCCGGCACGCTCGCTCCCCGGCTCGCAGGCCTGGTCTGCCCCGGCGACTGACGCCGCCGCCGCCGCCGCTGCCTCTTGTTCCCCCGGCTCCGGCAAGCCCGCGTCCCTCGGCCTTCGCCGGACCTGCCCTCCACCAGGTGCAGTCGCTCCCCCTGCCACACCAACTCCTGCCGGTCCAAGTCCAACCTGGCCCCCACTCGATGCAGTAGGTCCAGCCCCAGAATGCAGTCCTCCTGGATGGGTGCAAGGTAGCAGGGGTGGCGCACCGTCGCTGCACCCAGACGGAAGGCAAGCACCCGTTTCCCCCGGACTGCAGCGAGCTGTCCCGTCACGGTCCTCAGCCGCAGGCTGGAGGCCTCCCATCCTGGGGGGTTGGTGCCCTTGGTGTCGGGGAGGACGCCCGGCCGAAGTAGGGTCACTGATGAACCGGTGTCGAGTAGGGCCAGGCAGGGTTGGTCCTCAATCCGGCAGTGGAGGTACAGGCCCCGGCTACAGCCGACTCGCCCCACGGTGGCGTGAGGGGCGCCGGTTTTTACAGCGCTCTCGGGAGCGGGGGTTGAGGTGTTCAAGGGCGGCCTTCCCCGCGCTGAGCCGCCCCGTTCCCGTTTCCCGACGCCGATCGGGGAGAGCGAGGTTCGGGTGCCCGGCAGAACCGGGCTCGGTGTCCTCTTTTCCCGCAGCGGTCGCAAATCAGCGTGCGGGGCTGTTCCCCCGGCGGTCGCTGCACGGGCTGGCTCCTCTTCCCCCTCGCTGGATTCCTCCGTCGCCGCCTCGGTCAGCCGGCAGGGCGCACTGCGTCTGCTGGCGCTGCCAGTCACCCCGAACACTACCTCAGCCCGTGTAGCAAGGGCCAAGGCCTGCTCCAGCGATGTTGGCGCGGCCAGCTGCACGTGGCGCCGCAGCTCCTCGGGCGAGAGGGCCTTGAGAAAGGCCTGGAGAGCCATCTCCCGCTGCGCCTCCCGGGGGAAAGTTGGGTATCCTCGGCGGGCGAGGAACATGACATCCGCGGCGACCGGGCCCAGTCGCTCTCCTGGTCGGCGCCGCCGCAGGGCCAGCCTCTCCCGCATCAAGTCCGGCGCCTCCTCTACACCGAAGCGCAGCTGGAGGGCTGCTGCCAGCGCCGTGTAGTCGCCTCTGTCCTCCTCCGGGACGTCCAGGAGCACCTGGCAGGCCGCTCCTTCCAGCGCCGCCGCCAGGTGGCCGGCCATCTCCGCCCGGCTCCAGCCATTCGTCCGGGCCGCGAGCTGGAACTGCGCCTCATAGGTCTCCCAAGGCGCCTCACCATCGTAGCGACCTCGTCGCACCCGCGCCGATGGGTGTGGGAATCGCTGATCGGCTCCGGCAGGGAGGGCATCCTCTCTCCGGGGCGGCCGCCCCAATTCTACTGGCGGGACCACTACTGGGTAGCCCTGGTAAGGGCTGTGGCCACCTGTCGCACCCAGGAGTTGCTCAGGCTCCCTATGTGCGCCGCCGATGGGTTCTGCGTCTTCCAGCGTCAGCCGGCGCTTTATGGAATCGGGTAGTGTCTGCCACAAGTTGTTCATTCTGCCCGCTTCTGACACCAATGTAACGCAACGGGGGCTCAGGCGGGCGCCCTTGCCGCATTTGGTCGGCCCCTGCACCCTCCGGGGCTCGAACCCCGGACTTCCGCGTCTCTCTGCAGCGACCCAGCCCCGTGAGCTAAAGAGAGATCTCTCTTTAGCTCACGGGGCTAGGTCGCTGCAGAGAGACGCGGAAGTCCCGGGTTCGAGCCTCCAGTCGGGATGGGGCCGACCAGATGCGGCAAGGGCGCCCGCCTGAGCCCCCGTTGCGTTACATTGGTGTCAGAAGCGGGGCGGGATAGCCCTTCGCCGGGGACGGTGATTTAAGCGGGGGAGAGTGTAACGCTTACGGCCGACAAGCACTGTGTGTAAGAGCCGGCGTACCAGAGCGGGTGACGTCACCGCCCTTCCCTGTGATAGCAGGACCACAGCTACTGGGCTGTGGAGAGATCTCTCTTTAGCTCACGGGGCTGGGTCGCTGCAGAGAGACGCGGAAGTCCCGGGTTCGAGCCCCGGAGGGTGCAGGGGCCGACCAAATGCGGCAAGGGCGCCCGCCTGAGCCCCTGTTGCGTTACAATATCTACAATTACGTATACTACGTATACAGTTATCGTATACTATAATACGACAACTACCATTACAAAATGTCTCCCTTTTGATTTGAAGTGGTTCTTTTAAATAAGTAAATTGCAATCACTTAGCCTACATCTGAGCTAATTCATCGCGACGACGGACTGAGACTCCAGTCGGATTTGTGAGAAGGGGTGTGCCTGTTTTAAAACCGATTCATACGTCTTAAACACATGGACATAGATAGCAGTCTGTGTTATATAATTTATCTTTTTATTTTATTTAAATTTAAGTATCACATACACATTTTCAAAGTAACTGTACCCCTTTTAATTATGATCCCCATCGCTCACAGCTCCGAAGGTGAGACGAGGGCTACTTCAGATGGGATTTCCAATATTTCTCTCTTAGCTTGTATACCGGTGGAAAGGAGAGGGGTCTTAAAACGTGTTGATAGTAAGATTGGGATGTATTTGCAGTCTAGATATAGTTTTTTTAATGTTCGGAGCCGCCACAGATTCATTTTCTTACGACTGCTTTTCTGGATGACAATGACAATGCAAACGATGGTGTTAAGGCGAGGCTGTGCCTTAAGGCTCCTCTGCTTACAATATTCAGCGCGTAAATCGCAAACGAGCGCCTTCCCTTACGATGAAAATGCAGAAAATAAGACCACGAGATTTAAACCTACGGCTTACAAATTTATGCGTAAACACTAAAACCGTATCTTTAGCAAAACTGGCGAGACAATGTGTTTTATCATTTAAAAAAGTACTGGAAAATAATTAAAGGTTATCACGATAAACAGAGGTTACTGATCTACTACTGTACGCTGTGACCAAAAATGAGAGTCCCCCGATCCTCGCAGCCTTCATGCTTTGGTCTTGGCCTGGCCGTTTTTTTTAAGATAATGGGGTCAAGTTAAGAAATTATGCAAGTTTCTAATCAAATCCAAGGGCGCCTCGATCTCCTAAACATCTTTAGAAGGCCGACGGACCACACTGCACGGTCCGGGTCCGTTCCCTGACCCGGTTCTGGATAATGCCAGCTTAAAGTGAAAAATTCTACTGTACATATTATGTTTCTTATTATGGTATATATGTATAATGTGGCGCGACCGCTTCACGAAGCTAGAAAGAAAGTTATCCGCCATTTTTATTTTACCTGCAATTGAATTTGCCATTAAAATCATTATTAATACCGCAGCTGCTAAATAACTTACCTAAAAGCGTTCAGATACAAAAGCACTTGAGCTGTAATGTTTGTATACTGTTGGCCCGATGACCTACTTCAAGAAGAATTGTTACATAGACCGCCAAGGACTGTCATCACACTTTACGTCATAAAGCGCTTTAAAACTTTAGACAAGTTCAACACCTCATATTTTGTACTGTTTATCATGGTAAAAGCAACTCAAAGCAATTCTAAAAATGATCGAAAGGTAAAAATACAAGCTTATACGAGCTGTCGTTTTAACATTTATAACATATATTTAAACAAAACATATATAATCTATTTTAATAAAATAGAAAAGTGTTCTTAGTCTTCACTTAAAAGCTGTTAGAAGCTGCCTTTCTGACAAGAGAGTTCTGTGAGTTCCACAGTCTCAGTGCATTAAAGTCAAAACCAGTTGCTTTTTATTTCCTGTTTTACGACAGAGCAAGGAGGGTGTCCACAGACCACTGTGCACCTGCAGGCTGATATGGGGGGTAAAAAGTCTAGAAGTGAGTAAATAAGATTTTAACATATGTTCTAAAACACACCGGACACCTGTACAGTGATGCCAACACAGTGATCTGAGCTCCTTCTTTGAGTTAAATCCTAGCATCTGCATTTTTTACAAGTTGTTGCTATGGCAGAGCATGACCAGAGCATAACAGAAACCACCCATTTTCTAACCGCTTCATCCAATTCAGGGTCAGGGGGTCAGGGGGTCGCGGGGCACGGGGGAGCCAGAGCCTCAGAAAGTAATAAGCAGGAGATACCTGGGACTGGATGGTAGTCCAATGCAGGGAAGACACAGACACTCACCAATTATCCCAGAAGCCAATGAACCTACCAGTAGTTCTTTGAAGTGTGGGAGGAAGCCGGAGCACCCAAAGCAAACTCATGCAAACATGGGGAGAACATACAAGCTCCATACAGATAGCACCCCAGGTCCAGAAGTGTACCCAGGGCCTCAGCACTGTGAGCTAGCAATGCTAAACGCTGGGCTACTGTGCATGCTAATTTCTAGGCATCAGGTGATCAATCAGGTAGTGTTTCTCAGATAAAAGGACACCAGTTTAGTTTAAGTACGGCCATATTTCATATCAACCCACAGATGCATTGCATAAACACTAGAATTCTGGTTGTACTTAAATTGACCTTATACGTTTTGGATTATGTTTAACCTTCTTCAATTTCTTCAACCATATTTTGAGATGATTACGTTTACAGAAGCAAATATTATTCAGTGCTTTTTCTTCACTCCTTTAATCAAACCCACATTTCTATAAGGAGGGCCATTGTGAAACTCCCCAAAGTGAGCTGAATTAATCTTTTATTCTTCACACCTGCGAAGTCATTCCTACATTGTGTAATATGAAGGCCTTTCATTATTCACGTATACTACAACATCTGAAAATAATGGGTCTTGAAATAGTTGAATGAAAGAAAATCCTGAATAACTCCTCCAAATGCGTGTTACACTTTCATCAAGTACACACACTTTGAATGTGATGAACTATAAAAAGTTATTTTAACCATACCCAATGGAGCTCAGGAGTGCGATTGCATACACAATCATGTTTTCAGTGTTTGGACATCAGCCGTACATCAGAACAATCATTTCACTAACACAGCTCCATGTTGAGTGACTTCCCTCCAAGAACACAAAGTCACTTTCCCTTAGCAATTATTGCATGGACTTTGATTATCTGCCTTCTGCATCAAGCCCTGTATTATATACGGTACAAAGCCAAGCTTTGGGATAGTGCTTTGTTTGGATCCTTGTCTTGATCCTTTTGGATCCCAGGCTGCTCATTTGCAAATGAGTTTTGACATTAATTATAGTGACTATAGCAATGAGCTGGCACTGTGGTTCACAGAGCTGGGGTCCTGGGTTCAATTCCTGGGGTGCAGTCTGGATGGAATTGTATGTTCTCCCTTCATTTGTGTGGATTTCTTCCAGGTGCTCCAGTTTCTTCCCACAGTCCAAAGACATACAGTACTAGTAGGTTAAGGTGGAACTACAGTCCCAATTTTGCAGACACAAAAGTATTTAATTTCAGTCACAAAATAAAATCATTGACATTATAGAAAAACTTTACAAACTCAAAATTGAGCACAAAATCATGAATTTTGTGAAAGGACTGTAAGTTACGCCATGTTGTAACAAATTCGCATTCAAGTTCCACACAAATTGCGATGTGATGCAGCCCTTCCTGCTCACTAATCACTGTAATGACTAATGCAATGTGATGTAGGAGAGAAAGGGTATAGGTTATGCAGCAAACATTTCACTGCAAAAAACGTTCCATTCCAAGGTTCTTTATGCAGAGTTAACAATGTAGTATTATTTATTGGCAAAAACGTAAAAAAGTTGAGAGTTATATTTCCATTGGATTAAACGAGATGTATTCACAAGCCTGCTCCTTTACAATGTCATAGGGCCACAACAGATTATAGGAAGTTTTGCTGCCTCGTTCTGAATCGCAGAACATGGTAATTCTTTAACCTTGAAATGTAGTCTATTTTGTGATGTAATGATGCAATGTCCCTTTACTGAGAGCCAGCAATCAACGGATGTGTCTGATCGTGAATGGTTTTCCCTGTTGTTTGTTGTATTACTTGGTGTTGCATTTTAAGCTGTGCATGAGGCAGGACCCGGAGGCTGCTGCTTCTGCTGGTGCTTCTGCTGGGATTGAGGAAGAGCTGAGCGCCATGTAAGGCAAAGACACTGCGTTCCACTTTATCAGGTGCCTGGAGTGTAAGAGCTGCAGATAATATTGAGTCACATTAATCCCAACATATTTCAAATATTATGAAAATTAAATAAATTAAATCAAATAACTTTCATTAAAAAAATCAATCACTCTTTACCTTGCTTTTTCAGTTGTTTTTAAGGAAAATTGATGCCGAGAATGTGTGAATACTGCTTTTTGATGGTTCCAAGACCAATGTGACCTGTTCTATTGCCTGCTAATTGTACGTTCCAGGTTGAAAATTATTTTTAGGAGGTCAAGGTGTATGAATGATAAGAGAAAAACTGAAATAACCACAGCTACGCAAACACCAGTCCACCAAAAAAAAATCATTTAATTAAAATAAGGTAACATTTTTTTTTCATCATCATACGGATGAACTGTGCTAAATGTGTTTCTAAAAAGAAAAAGCAGGACGTGAGTCGTGAGCCAAGATCATGACTCTTTTGCTCTTCTTCACATCAGTTTTCATCTGCGAGGAGGAGGAGGGCGGCTCCTGATGTGCTGACACTTGGGGAAGTGCCTCTGTGCCGGCCTGGGGGCAAAGCGCCGGCCGCAGTGAGGGCAGGGCACGTAGTCGGGGTTTGGATTCGCGGGGGGCTGGGGCAGGTTCACAACTTTCCCTCCTTGCGTGATCACCTGCTGCACCTCCCTGGCCTGTTTGATGCTCCGAATGAAATCCTCGTGCTTCTGCCTCCAGTTGTTCTTTCTCAGCTGGGAACAGGAAATGAAACCAATAAAACAGCTTCCAGAAAAAGTCCAGACTAGCACTGCGTACACAGTCTGGTCGCAAACCATTCACAAGGCAAGAAAATATCAATACAGTAGTAACGTAGCTTTCTGGGGCTACCTTTCAGGTCATTGGGTAGAGAGTACAATTTACGTAGTTATGGTTTTGTTTCCTGTGAGTGCTATTTGCTTGATATGTAGATTTTTACAACAGAATTCAGAAGTCACTAAGACACATTTATTCTGTCTGGCAAATGTGCCTTTGCGGCAGTTTTTCAGAGGAGTACTTCATAAAACACTTATTTATTGTTTACATTGATTTATAAGCTGAGTCTGACTCTAGGAGAAAAAAAGGGAAGCTTGGAAAGAGTTTAAGGATAGCCCTTACCACGATTGGCGGTTTAACCTTCTTCTTATGGATGTATGTCTCCAGTTCTGTTCCCTTGGCCCTGTGCTTGAAAGAGTCAAAAACCTTCCTCTTTGAATTCTGAAGCTTCTTGCAGATCTTGCTGTGTTTCTCCAGCCTCTCTACAGCAAACTTCCCGTGACACAGTTCACAGGGCACCAGCTGAGGGTTTCCACTCTGGCTATTCTCATATGGAAATTGCTCAGCGGTAGGGCACATCAGACTTGTAGGGGACAAATATCTGTTTTCCACTGACAGAGTTTGTTCATCCAGACATGTGGTGTTATTTCTGAAGTGGCCCTGCGCGGCCTGTGCCGCTGACACGTCGCTTTCAGGGAGCCTTGCTTTCTTGAGATACTTTCTCCTTCCACAGGGGACGTCTTCTAGCCCACGGCTGCAAGGGCTCACTTGACGTCTCTCCTGATGGGAAAGCGCAGAGGGAAAGTGCGATTCTGCGCATCCGCCATCTTCCATTGGAGAACCATAATCAAGGTTGTCTCCTCTGATAGGAAGGGCTTTCCTTGGAGTGAAGGCTTTTTGCTTCTCCATTCTGCAGGTCAGAAGAGGCACGGCCTTAGAGCGGTGGTTGGCCCATGGTCCTCTGGGGCAAAGCTCGCTCTGCCTCGCCTCTATTTTCCCTTCCGGCCACCTCTCTGGAGTCTTCCATCTCTCTCGGAACCATCCTCAGCTCCTCCTGAGCTCTGAAGAGCTTCGCCTGCATCATGGCCTCCTTCTGGCGAATCTCGTCCTTCATCATGGCCTCCTTCCGGCGCATCTCATCCTGCAGGCTGGCCTCCCTCCGGCGATGCTCCTCCTTCAGCGCGGCCTCTGCCTCGGCCACTTTTCGTAGCTCCTCTTGCAACTGAAAGTGCTCCTTCCCATTGGCATGAGAAGGGCATTGCCCTGGAGGGGTCACCACCATGGGGAGGACAGTCCTGTCCTTAGGTTTGCGTACTCTTGAGCCCCTCCTGCCCGGCCTCTCGCAGGGCCTCTCATGACCATCCTGAGGCGGGGTGGGGGCAAACAAGGAATCACTCTGTGCGTCCGGGCGGTCCACAGCCCGAACCTCACCAGGGCCGGAGACTTTCCTGTTACCCATAGGCTTCAGGGGGTAAGACCGATCATACCTCACAATGTTCTTCTCGGGGCCCTGTTGGGCTTGGAAGCGATAGCTGTTCCCCATCTTCTTCTCCGCAGCGTATTTGACATATTGGAAACATTTTCTCATCTTCTGTAGAGCTGCCTCCTGCCGCCGATTGTACATGGCGATCATTTTTTTCTCCTTTTCCTGCATCAGTTTCTCTTGGAAGGTGTCCTTCAGAAGCTGTATCTTGGGAGGCGGGCAGTACGTGGAGATCAGATCCTGTTGCCTTAAGGGCGGGTCGATTCGAGTCTGTGTCCTTCGGGGAGGGGGACAGAGCACCAGGCTTAGGACTGGGCTCCATTGGCAAATGAGATATGAGCTTTGTTTCCCAGGTATCTGGAAAAGGCAAAAATGGCAAATAAATGATATCCTGCACAGTCTAGTATGGTCTAATAGAAAAGAATAAAAAAAAACAATTCAGGAAATACACAACTTTTTAATATTAAACCTAATGGTGTTGAATGCTGCATGCTGACTCAGTAGGAGACAGATCCTAAACATAAACATTATAATAAACATTTGTTTCCCAAATAACATTCTCAATGTTCAGAATGCTTAAAGTCATGAGCTTTTTTAAAAATGTTTAACTGAAACCTGGAAATGTGCTATTTCATTTCAAAGCTTGTATTATATCTATGATATAAATGTTTTTTTATATAAAATTAACCCATTATGCAACAGGGGTTTGAGCAAAAGTCACTGTGAATAAGGGAATTTATCAATATTAATTAGCCGTTTCACTACATTATAGATAGCTGAAGGATTATGATACAGTATATCGATTTCGCTACAAATTGACAAGCATATTTGATGACAATTACCAAACAAGTTTTAAACAGCGGAGAAATAGTTCACCACGACGATAGCAATGCAATGTTTGACTGCATCTCCCTATGTGATATATCTGTATTTGGGTATATACAGATCACGTAATTCAGGGAGCACTGTTACGTCAGGTCACCAACCATTATTACGACGCTCATATGTCATAGAGCTCCTTAGGATGTTTGTATAATCTTTATCCAAATTTTCATATGGCCGCAGTTACGGCGTTTATTTTACAGTTAATGTAACAGGGTGTCATTATATTTTTCTGTCTTTATGGTGGCAGACCACTTAAATAAATCTGAGTAGGCGGTTTCTACAAGTGGGTCAGATAAAATATTAAATATACAGTAAAAAGCTCACACCTATTCATACCCTTTATGTACTGTATATCTACAATTACGTATACTACGTATACAGTTATCGTATACTATAATACGATAACTACCATTACAAAATGTCTCCCTTTTGATTTGAAGTGGTTCTTTTAAATAAGTAAATTGCAATCACTTAGCCTACATCTGAGCTCCTAATTCATCGCGACGACGGACTGAGACTCCAGTTGGATTTGTGAGAAGTAAAGGGGTTTGCCTGTTTTAAAACCGATTCATACGTCTTAAACACATGGACATAGATAGCAGTCTGTGTTATATAATTTATCTTTTTATTTTATTTAAATTTAAGTATCACATACACATTTTCAAAGTAACTGTACCCCTTTTAATTATGATCCCCATCGCTCACAGCTCCGAAGGTGAGACGAGGGCTACTTCAGATGGGATTTCCAATATTTCTCTCTTAGCTTGTATACCGGTGGAAAGGAGAGGGGTCTTAAAACGTGTTGATAGTAAGATTGGGATGTATTTGCAGTCTAGATATAGTTTTTTTAATGTTCGGAGCCGCCACAGATTCATTTTCTTACGACTGCTTTTCTGGATGACAATGACAATGCAAACGATGGTGTTAAGGCGAGGCTGTGCCTTAAGGCTCCTCTGCTTACAATATTCAGCGCGTAAATCGCAAACGAGCGCCTTCCCTTACGATGAAAATGCAGAAAATAAGACCACGAGATTTAAACCTACGGCTTACAAATTTATGCGTAAACACTAAAACCGTATCTTTAGCAAAACTGGCGAGACAATGTGTTTTATCATTTAAAAAAGTACTGGAAAATAATTAAAGGTTATCACGATAAACAGAGGTTACTGATCTACTACTGTACGCTGTGACCAAAAATGAGAGTCCCCCGATCCTCGCAGCCTTCATGCTTTGGTCTTGGCCTGGCCGTTTTTTTTAAGATAATGGGGTCAAGTTAAGAAATTATGCAAGTTTCTAATCAAATCCAAGGGCGCCCCGATCTCCTAAACATCTTTAGAAGGCCGGCGGACCACACTGCACGGTCCGGGTCCGGGCCCTGACCCGGTTCTGGATAATGCCAGCTTAAAGTGAAAAATTCTACTGTACATATTATGTTTCTTATTATGGTATATATGTATAATATAGCGCGACCGCTTCACGAAGCTAGAAAGAAAGTTATCCGCCATTTTTATTTGACCTGCAATTGAATTTGCCATTAAAATCATTATTAATACCGCAGCTGCTAAATAACTTACCTAAAAGCGTTCAGATACAAAAGCACTTGAGCTGTAATGTTTGTA